>NC_022024.1:36763939-36792466 GCF_000317375.1 Microtus ochrogaster
CACACACACACACACACACACACACACACACACATATACACACACACGTGAGTGAGCATGAAAACCAGACGTCAATCTTGGTGTTGTTCATCAGGAACCATTGACCTTGGTTTTTGAGACAGAGTCTCTCACTGTGACCTGGGGCTTGCTAACTATGTTAGACTATCTGGGTAGTGAGCCACAGGGATCCTCCCGAGGCTAGGATTATAATCATGCACCATCACATCTTTTTAGATGGACGCTGGGAATCGTATTCAGGTCTTTACGACCTATCCCCCTGGTCTCTACCTGGCTCTTTTATACAAAGATATGTTTTTCCAATGGGCAATCCAGGTAGCAAAAGGTCATGGCAGACAATGCATTCGCGAATAGGCACAGCTTTGATTGACTTGACATCTTAACAGAAGCAGGTGACAGCTTGGCTTGCCCACAGGATTCTCAGGCAAAAGCTATGCTGCACAGATAGACAGCACATGGATAGACAGACTGTCCAACTGTCCATGGCTGATCACTGCAGTTTCCTGATATGGAGCTATGCTCACAGTCCGTGCTGCATAGAGCTGACTGTTGGGTCTCCCTGTCTGAAGTGGAACCAGGAACAACATTCCAAAGTGAGGGGCACAGAGACCCAGACACAGGTAAGACCTTTTCAAGAGACAGCCTTTCCTCCTGCTCTAGAGTCCCACTGAAACGGAGGGCTTCAGTCCCAGGTTAGCTCTTCAGTTGCCCACTCACCTTGAAGCAAATGCAGGGGGCTGCCTTTGTCACCTGGCATTCATAGCTCTTCCTTTAGAGGCAGCACCTCCACTTCTGCCTGGCCCTGATCCTGCCTTCCTGCTTGGATTTGCCATAGTGGTTTTCTGCCTCCAACCAAAATGGAAGCGACAGATCACACTCTGAGATAAGTGCTTCAAAAAGACTCTAGTGAATTCTTCATCCATCGGCCCCGTGAGCATCAACCACACACACTGCTATGTACATGGGGCTGCCCTGAATCCCAGTGCTTTCGAAATCATAAATTTAGCAGGATTTTGGTTTGTTTTTTTAAACTTTCCAATTACCCATGATTTTCTAGTGAATTTCCTTAAAAACAAAACATGTAGGATTCAGAAGCAGTTTTTGTTGCTTGCAACCAGAGAATTTGGCGTGACTTCCTAATGAGTCTTGTAGGTTCCAGAAAATAACAGATTGCTTTCCCATTCACACCAGGCCATGCAGCTTCATACCGAAGAGAATTCCAACCCTTCAGCAAGGACTCCTTGATTTGCACAAATCTACACACACACACACACACACCCACCCCCCCCCCACACCTTTATAGAGAGGTCTATCAGGCTAAGTTGCAACAGAAGCAAAGGACAAACAAACACAGCATCATGGTAGAAGCAGGCCACTCCCACCTTCCTCCCAGTCCCTGCCCACTGACTCACATGTATGCCTTGTAGTTGGATCCAATCTTCTGTATGCGGATGTCATACTTGGAGTCGATAAAGGCTTCAGTGGTGGCATAGGTTTTGGCCATGGCCACCACACTAGTGATGTCCTGGTAGTCATGCTGGTTTTCTACTTTGATCTGTGGGGTAAGGGGGACATGTGAGTGTGGCTGCCCAGACCAGGACAAGGTGCTCCATCAAAGAGAAGGTCACCTGACTTGCAGGGACATAGACGCAGGAGGTGAACAATCCCACTACCTGCTTTCCCAAGGAACAGAAAAGGAAGGGGCCGGTTCCAGCTGGGAAGGCAGGGGCTCTTGGGAGAACAGGTGAGCTCTGAAGAGGTTCAGAATGATTAATACTTTTATTTTGTTTGGACAAAGGGTCTCTCTATTGTAGTCCAAATGTTCCCTATGTTGATTAGGTTGACTCCAAATTTGTGGAGATCCTCCTGTCTCTGCCTCCTGAGTGCTGTGCTGGATTAAAGGCATACACTACCATGAATATACATTCCGAATGTGTGGCTGGCTGGCGATGTGGAGGGTGGGGTCATAGGGAACATTAGGGCCTCTAGGGAAGAATAGCTGATCACCTGGTTGCTGGGGATAGGAAAGTGGGCACAATGGTTGGGTGGCATCCTAGGGAACAGGTCCTGCTAGCTTTGATCAGATGCACAGGTTTCAGGCAGAAGGTCCAGATGCCACAGAAAGAGATCGGTATTTAATGGAGCAAGTGCCTTAATTTGTGTTTTCAGAACAATCACTCAGTTGTGTAAGGGGTTGAAGGGGGGAGTGTGGTAGGCGACAGAGAAACCAGTTAGAAAAACATGGTGTGTGTGTGCCTGTGTGCATGCATGTGCTGTGTTTGCATGTATTTAGTGGATGCTACATGTATGGTATGTTTTTGTACATTCATTGGTATTTAACTGTGTTTATACCTGGTGTGTACAGAGTAGTGTGTACGAGTGTGTGTTTGGATATGTACATGCAGTGGACAGGTTGGCTTTGTAGTTCAGAAGCTCGTGGGAGACACTTGCCCTGTTTACTGGGTTGAGGCCAGGACCACAGAGTGGTGTCTTGAGGTAAGAAAAAAAGTCTCAAGAGAGCTCCCAAGACCAAGGGCAAGGTACAAGGTCAAGGTTCTGTGGCATCAAGACACTGCAGAAGCTGAATCTTAAGAGTCTGGGAAAAACAGGGTGGAGTGCCCCTTCCAGGTGGCCACAGGGCGCTATTTGTCTAGACTGGTCTTCCTGGCTTCTTCACATTGTCAGTGGAACACTGTAACGCTGGACCAGAGGCAGGTAGAAGCCCCAGAGCGCTGAGCGCAATGGCAGTCTGGATGGAACAGGGGAAGAGTGGAATGACCCTCAGGGGTACATGCTTCTTCTTTCCCATGCTCCCTGCTCTTTGCATCTCTGCTCTGAAAACACCATCGCTTCTACGGTATCGTCCGGTATCGTCCATTCACATTTGTAACAAGTGGACAAAGGCACCTGCAGGGGCAAGGCACGCCAGCTACACATATGGTCTTTCTACAGATGTGCAGACTGAGTTGTCTTTATCCAAAGTCAGTGCATCTGAGCGCAGTGCCTACAATTAAATCCTGACCCAAAGGCCCAGCTCTGTTACTAACCAGCTCAGGCCTTTGCAGGTACAGACTTTCTTTTCTCCATGAGGGATTCTAAATAAGCAAGCCTTGGCAAGCCTTCTTTCCTCTTCACCCTTGAAGAGCACAGCCTTCCAGTAATGAAGCTCAGGCACATGTTGCAGAGAAAACAAGGTCAGCCAGGAAGATGTCCCTACGTACAACCCACTTTCCAGCTCACAGCCTCCCCTTCTCTTTCCAGCTGTAACAGAGGCAGAAGTGTACCTTGTTCCTTTGTCTTAGGTCTCCCGAGGCTCTGATGTCTGGCTGTCCCTACTCCTTTTAGCAATAGGACCCTTCAGTTTAAGCTGAGCATCTGGTCTCCAAGAAACAGATGCTTTCCTTCTAGTATCCTTTCCAAGTGGATGTGGTGAACTCTTTAAGTTCTAGCCAATGAAAATCAAGTAGCTGTGGTGTGAGTCACCTCTTAGTGGTCCCTGAATGTTGTATGGAGAGGGCCCCTTGTTTGTTCCGCCCCCCCCCCCCCCCCCCGGCTACCTTACACCTGAAATAGCCACAGCGAAACTGTATTAATTAAAACACTGTTTGGCCATAAGCTCTAACTTCTTAATGGCTAACTCTTACATATTAGTTTAACTCATCTCCATTAATCTTTGTATCGCCACGTGGCAGTGGCTTACCAGAGATTCTAACCAGTGTCCATCTCTGGTTGGAGGATCCATGGCTTCTCTGACTCTGCCCTTCTTCCTCCCAGCATTCAGTTTTGTTTTCTCCGCCTACCTTAAGTTCCACCCTATCAACTAGGCCAAGGCAGTTTCTTTATTCATTAACCAATGGAAGCAACACACAAACAGAAGGAACTCCTATACCACCTGAAGGTGGAGAGTCCTTCCTTTCCTCTTCCCTTCTTCCTTATGGCTGTGATATAGGTATGATAACTTGAGCAGCAGCAGTCACAGAAGTCAGGTGCTGAGAGTGGTGGAGTGATAACATGGAGGGAACCTGGGTCCCCAGTGTTGTAAACTCCCTCAGTACTTTGTACCTTCAGAATCTTGCAGGAGAGAGCAATGAACTTGGTTAAGGGGCTGTTGCTTTGATTTCCATTAAAGAAGCTGTCATTTAGTTTCAATCTCATGTTTGGTACATTTATCATGATGGGGCAAATCCAAAAAGGATCTGCCACCTGCTACTTGGCACTTTGGGTTCTTGCCACTCTCTACCGGATGACTCTGGGTCTTTGTGGTCTTCTCTCAAGCCATTGTCTTCAGGTCTAATTCTCTTCCATCACACCAATGTTGATTCGGCCTCTGTATTAGTTACTTGGAGCACTGCTATGTAAAAAACCAACAGAAGCAACCTGAAGAAGGAAGGGTAGGCTTATTTTGGCTCACAGTTTGAGGGAAGAGTCCATCCTGGCTGGGAAGTCATTGTGGAAGAAGCATGAGGCAGCCAAAGCACATTCCCTCTACAGCCAGGAAGCAGAGTTCTGAATGCCGTTATTCACCTTGCTTTCTCCTTTTTATCCAGCCTGGCAGTTAGGATAAATGGATGGATAAACTGAAGCTCAATGAACCTCATCGAGATAATCCCTCATAGCCACACCCAGAGGTTTATCTCCAAGGTAATTCTAGATCCTGCTGAGTTGATAAGCAACATAAACCACCCCATCTGCCTCAATGGTGATCCACAGAGTTCTCTTGAGCTGCGTCCTGCTCTGGGTAGCATGAACTAGGAAAAGCTTTGAAGTTTGGTTTACACACCACTGTTCTTTCCTTTCTGGTGCCTCCCTTACAGTCGACAGTGCCTTGTCTCCCTCCAGTGCCCTTCGGATGGTACTAGGACTTCATCCTTACTCAACGCGTGGATTCAGGTGCATTGATTCAAAGTTATCAGAATGAAAGATCCCAGGAGAGAGCTTACAGGGAGGACCTGTAAAGCACAGCCATGCTTCCGTCACCAGTGCCTTTGGAAAGAATAGAGCTTCTGTCCCGTGGCTTCCCAGACCACACAGGAGGCATACATCGTTGGCTGCCTTGGAGTGGTCTGTTGTCCACAGCACCCTTTCTCTTCTGACCCGAAGACACGTGGCCATCAGAATAAACACCACACTTGCCCTTTCTCCAGCACCTTAGTGTGTCCATGTGACAACATCTTGGTGCTTTTGTGTCATCAAAGAAGGGGGGTGTGAACTGTAGGCCAGGGCTGGCCTTCCCCTCGCTCTTGTACTTTTCCTGCTGGCTGGGATGTGGCCCACCATTGGCTTCATGGATAACAAGTGGATGATTCACATGGTGGAAGGAAACCGGCCCCTAGAAACCAGGGAGGCTCCATACCAACCCTGGGTTTCTTTCTACCCAGTTCCATAGGGGAAACAGAAACTTCTAGTTTGTTTTGACAATTAGACATTATCTCAATCACAATCTAAACCTTAAAGTGCACCTGGGATTTTGTTCATAGTGGGGACAAAAGAGAACCAAAAGGGAAAGTATCGATAATTATAGCTTCAACAGTGAGCCAGTGCGTCAGCCCACCTTCCTGTCTGAATAGTTGGGGAGGGGGGAGTGTCACTCATTCTGCCCCCTCCAGAGCTGGCATAACTCTTTCTGGGTTCTTTCAAAAGAGTCAAATGTCCCTAGCAACAGGCTGATCTTTCTTTTCTTTGCTTTGCTTTTCTTTTTATTTCTTTTCTTTTTTCTCTTCCTTTCTTTTTGTTACAGAGGGTTCCCTAGACTGTACAATGCTGGGGTTTCAAAAAATAAAAATCCTGGCCCTGCCCTGGGTCTTCTGTGCCTACCTCCCTTTAGATGCTGAGCTTCTCGGGGATGGACAATGATTTTTGTTCAAAGTCATAATATTCATGCGTGGCGCAGTGTAGGTGTTAAAAGGTGTTTTCTGGAAGGAATGTAAGAAGCTGGAGGGAGATAGAACTTAGATTTGGGAGAGTATCATGGCAGTGGAAGACACCCGTGAGTCACAGAACGAAAGAAAGTGTGCTTTGGGGGGTGTACATTTTTCCCATCAGGGCTGTGTGTGTATCCACAGTTGGTGCTATGAAGCATCCTCAGTCATGGTCCACATTATTCACAGAAGTCTCTCAATCAAGCCAGAGCTCACCCACACAGCTAGTCTTGCTAGCCAACTTTCTCAGGGCTTTCCCATCTCTGCCTTCAAGGAGGAGCTCCTTGATGGAATTACAGGCAGGCTGCCACGCTCACCCACCACTTACAGGGGTTCTGGGGATCTGAACTCTAGTCCTCATGGTGAGGCCTTAACCATGGACCCATCTCCCCAGACCCACACTGTACAAGTATGTCTTTTTATAAAATGAAGTTTTTCGGATGTCTAGGCTGGATCGACCCTGTTAGAGGGTTATAGCTTCTGTTAGACATTCCTGGGGACGAAATGGAATCAGGGATCCTGGAGAGGACTCTGGGATGGTCCTTAGGCTGGGGACGGAGGGTGTTGAGGGCCATGAGAAGCACAGCTGTGGGAGGTAGAGCTGGGCCCCGAACAGGGAAACTTTTTACTCTGCCCGATTCACTGGCTGGAAAAGTCTCCGAGGGTTCCCAAAGATGTGATAAAAACAGGAAGGCCCAAATGAACTGTGATGCAAGGGGACCCATGTGCTGCGCAGAGTGTGGGGCCCGAGAACAACAGCAGAGATGCAGTCTCCCCTCCCCCTCTCGCCTGCACCCCTGCTCTTGTCTCCCCTCCCTGCCTCTCTCTGCCTCCTCATGTCTTCCTTCCTCACCCCATCTTTCCTCCCCTCTGAACATCTTTCTCTCCCTCTGTTATCATGCTCCATCTTCTTGTCTAATTTGTTTCTTACGGTTGCTCCTTTCACCCAGTTCTCTCTTTCATCTTCAGCTTGCCTTTCCCTCTCTCATGGCTAGGCTCCCCCTGCTCTCTGTCTTCTATGACCCCTCTGTCTCTCCTGCACACCGTCTCCAGCACATTCATGCTCAGGGTTTCCCCTGCCTGTCCCTGAGTGCCTGTAAAAGTGCCTTTCTTCTCTCATGTGCTTGTGTATATGCATATACATGTGCACACGTGTGTGCATGTGAGCATGTGCACACACACACACGCCGTCTTGAGGAGAAACTAGGAAGGAAAGCATCCAAAGAGACCAAGAGGAACTGCAGAAGGGCCAGGATTCCAGTCAGACTCTTCCAGCAGGAAGTCTGAAGACCTGAAACTCCAGCACAGGACAGGAGGATGATCTCCATCCCCAAAGGACTGTTCATCACGCGCTCAGATATCTCCAACGAGTCTGGGGCTTGTGATGGTCCTGGCAGCTCTACTTCTTCTTCAAGAGCCTCTACCTTGTTTCACTATGTGTTGGCCCAAGAATGAATGAATGGTCCAAGTGGGTGGTCTTGACCTCTGCCTGTGTCTGCTCTTCATCTATGTGAGGATGATGACGGAGACGGATTGTGGTGCTGAGGTTTACAGGCTGAAAAAACAAAACCCTAGAAAAGCAGTGATTCCCATGGCTACTTGAAATAACCCTGCGTGTAAGCCACCATGTGATATATTGTTGAGTCACTTCATTGTCAGTTTTTAGAGATGCTTCCTCCATTTGACTCATTTTACTTTTTAATTATGTGGTCATATGAATGAGTAAGTCTAATCGCCATCCAATCCTCAGGAGTTTGATTTGGCCATTTGCTTTTGCAGTGTTTTGAATAGGAAGTGTCCTCCCCACAAGCGCGTGTGTTTGCACCCTCAGTCTCAGACTTAGCTGGCTGACATGAGGCTACAGTGGTCGAAGAACACAGTAGATGCTATTTTAATATGTAAACATATTTTTGTAGGGGTGAGACTAGAAAGTTTATAGCCAGTCCCCATGTGACCTGAGATCCCTACTCCCTAGTCCGTAACTGAGAAGCTAGAGCAACAAGAAAAGACCAACAAATACTTATACATATTTAAATAACATTTACTGTGATCTTGGACCTCTGCAATGAGCCTCAGCTTTCATGATTCTACACAGCAAAGAGGTGAAATGGGATTTGGATAAGTGTGGGGGAGGTAAGCTTACAAATGGAGGAATGATGGTAGGAAATGAAGTGTTTACTTATGGTTCTACGCCAGCAAAACCCCTCAGCAACTATCCAATTAAAGTAAACCAACTTCTGTTGAGCCCCTAGAATGTGGTAGGCATTATGCTAGGGAAGTCCTTGGACAATTATTATAATTTAATTTAAAATCATAAACTTCTTACAACGCAGTTACTATCTCAGATAAGAATTAAGAAAAGCAAAGTTCAGAGAAGTAACTTAAGGAGCAGCTGAAAGCCCGTCCGAGACAGGTCCACCAAGGTCAAGAGTGACGTAGAGCGAAGAGCAACGATTAACGTTGGGAAGACGGATGAGAACACAGGAGCTAAACACTGACTGGGAAAATGCAAAACTTCCCTCTGGAACTGGAATAGTCAGTCATCCAAGTCCAAGGAGAGATGTGGACTTTCAGGATTTCATGTATGACAATGACCTGGAAGAATTATCTAGAGGCAGGTAGCTCCATATGGATCTCAGCAGGACAAATACTGTGTTAGTAGAAGCATTAGTAGAAGCAAGGCAGTTAACAGGTATCATGTCCCATAGATAAGAACAGCCAGGCTCCTGCCTCTCTTGTACACCCATACTCCATCCCAGTACCTGTTGTCATAAACACTGTTATACCCTCTAAGCTAAGGGTTTTGAGTCCTAATTTTACCCAACTGTAGCTTGAAAATATTTGGCCAAAAATTCTGTTCCTACTAAATACATAAAACCTTTTTTTGTCATTCTCCACCCACCATTAAGATAGGGCTTCCCACATCAATAAACTTAATGGAAATAGCCCACCCAGCCATGCCCAGATGTCCATCTTCCTGCGACCCTAGACTCTGTCAAGTTGACAGCATTAACCATCATGATGAAGAATGTGAGGAACTAAGAATTTGGTGTCTTTCGCGACAGAACCAATCCCTCATGGGTTCTTGCAAATACTATATATGTGTGTGTGTGTGTGTGTGTGTGTGTGTGTGTGTTAATTTAGTCATTAAACAATTAATTAACTCCCTATTGTTCTCCCTGAATGGTTACAGGTGTTTATAGCCATCAACTGAATCACAAATTTCACCAAAGATCCCTGTGTTAAAGGTTTCCTCCTCAGCCTAGGGTGCTATTGGGAGGTGGTAGGACCTTTATGGCGTGGCCTAGTGGGAGGACTTTAGGTCACTGTGGTGTGTCCTGGAAAGGATATTGGAATCCCAGCTCCTTTATTTCCCTGTGTGTTTCCCAGTTACCACCAGGTGAGTAGCTTTCTCTCGCATCCTCCTACCACAATGCACTGCTTCACTACAAGCCCAAACAGCCAAGGCCTGAAACATACACAATTGTGAGGCAGAATGGCCTTTGCTCTTTTAAAATTGATTATCTCAGAATTTTTTTTTTTGATAGTAACAGAAGGCTGACACACAGTTGTTTAAGCCAACAAACTGTTAGTGGCATGATAGAAAACGGGGAGAGGATGTTGTGGAGTAAGATAAAGCAGGGTGCGGTGGATGAGGGATGCTGGGTGAGAAGAGGAACCACCCAGATGATGGATGAAGTCAAGTTTGAACAGAGGTCTGAGCGAAGTGTGTGTGTGTGTGTGTGTGTGTGTGTGTGTGGTGAGCCATGCAGGCTAGGAACTGAACACTTGTTTGTACAGATGCATTCCCGATGGGGGGAGGGGCACAGAGCTACATCCAGAATATGCTGAGTGATTCTGGGGTCCATGGAGTCTGAGATGTTTTAAGGCACTAAAATGATCTAGAGGCAGCTTACATTTGGAGGACGTTAAAGAAGAAAATGCCATCTGCCTTGCTGCCTAATCAATAATTGGCACAAGGACATGGTTCATAGATATTTGTTTAACTTGAACAACAGCAATTTAACAGAGCAGAAACTGTATGTCCTTGGTGGAAGGTATGTAACACATTCTTAAAAAATGAATAAGGAATCTGTGTATGTATACAGATGGATATTTAATGACTACATTGTGGGAATGATAATGGAAATGCTATTTGAAAAGCTCCAAGATAACAATAATGTCAGCATTATTAGGAGTCGAGATCCTCCCTTCCCCTCACTACCTCCTGCTATCCCTCCCTCTTTTCCTCTCCCCCCTCCTTCCTCCTTCTTTTCCTGCTCCCATGTCTGCCAAGTGCTACACCACCCAGTTATATCCCTAGCCCTAAGTGAAAAAGAAATACAATTTGAAAATCATAGAAATTAAATTAAATCTCTCTTATCTAAAATTTGAATTGAAAATGTCAGTGTAGATTTATGTTCTACTTTTTTCTATGCCCTCGAAAAGACCTAGAAGAAGTGGCCAGCAAAATAGCAACAAACATGCTTAGCATTTTGATTATGGTCCTTAGAAAAATGTTGTTATCTTGAAAGGAGCCATGGCTGACCCCAGGATTTAGGTAAAAATATGTGGTGAGCTGGAAGCATCTCATCATGGCAAGCAGAGAGAAGCAGTCAAATCAAGATCACGAGTCTTCCTGAATAATTTCTAGAAACCAAAGATGGATCATTTGAGTGCCAAAAAAAAAATAACAAATTCAACAGATTTAAATACATCAAATTGTTAAAAATCCATGACTTAAAAATAAGTGATGGTCACCTTTGGAGTTAACTAAGGCACATCATTGTTCTGAAAACTGGGCTCGTAAGAGAATGAAGAAATCTTCTTTTCTGATACTACATGGAGGGGTGAGGACCAAGGAGAGCATCCCTTGGCAAAGCCTAGCAACAGTGCACCAGGGCAACAGTGGTAGATGCCCAGACTGTTCAGGAAGGATTTCTGGAAATGTCCTACGGTATGGGGCATGAAGACAAAACCTGAACTTACAGGTCAGCTTAACAAGAGAGAGAACTCCTCAGACAGGGCTGTGTCTCAGGGACGATGCGGGATAATGTCCTTACCCAATCAAGGAGTGTACTCTTTTCATCTCAGAACCTGACTTGCATGGCATCTCAGGATCTACCTGCCCAGCTCCCAGGGAAGACAGTGACATCTTCATGGGATGCTACCAGCTAAACCTGGAATGTAGGAAATGCTATAGAAAAAGTACCCGTTTTCCATCCAATAACTAAATGACATAGAAAAAAAAAACCCAGTAAGAACAGAGGAAGAGGGGCTGTTGTAGTCATGCTACCTGTGAGAATTCAGTCTTTGTTTGGCTACAGCCAGAACAAGGGGGCTACAAACATGGTGGTGCATGCCTGTCATCCCAGTACTTAGAAGTCCGAGGAAGAATTAAGGCCAAACTGGGCTGCACAGTCAGTACCAGGTCAGTTAGGGTTACATAGCAAGATTCTTATTTAAAACAACAACAATAACAAAACTGGCCAAACAAAAGATCCAAATGAAAGGGGGAGCTTTTGAACACTGACTGTATGTTAAGATTGTGGATTATTAGGTTTTAGGTGTAATAGTGGCATTCGGCGATGCTATAGCAAAAAGGAGCCTTTATGTGTTAAAAATACATTCTGAGCTATTTCTGGATAAAATGACATGCTATCTGGGATTTGCTTTGAAACAATCCAGAGATCCATAGACACAGAAAGAGGAAGGATGGCTGCCAGGACAGAGGCGATGGGTGTGTGTGTGGGGGGGTTGGTAGTGACTTCTGATGGGGGAGGAGCATGAAGATAGAGTTCCAGGGTGCTCACGGCTCCCCGTTGAGTAAACACCAAGAACAAAGAAACTCCAGTGAATCGCATACTTTAGAAGGAGAAATTGTATGAGAATCAGATCTTGGGTTTTAAAAATGGAAAAGTATCTACTGTTTGAGAGGAAATGAGGGTGTGTCTGTGAAGCAAAATTGACCATGAAAGGATTCTGGTGGAAGCTGAAGACTGATTATTTTCTCCTCTTCTGTGCGTGCTTGAGAACTTCCATAATAAAGATTTAAGAACAAGTAGGACGGAAAGAAAAAGACAAAAGAGGTGAGGATATAAAATTATAGTCAGAAGGAGGTTAAAAGGGCAAATGGCCAAGTCTGGCAGCGGGTGTGGGCCCTTCTTTGTGTGTGGCAAACAACAGTTTAAAAAAAAAAAAAAGCAACTTTGGGTCAAACATGATCCAGTTCATTTAGGATGTCTAGAGGAATCGCAGCCGTTCCTGCAACACAAGCAAAACGACATCCTTCCATGTTTTCCCTGGGGGAGGGGCAGCTGTGCCTACCACCCAGGGGTTCTCCAGTGACTTCAATCTTACACTGCAGACACCTCTGGTCCCCCTCTGTTCCAGTTGCCATAACAGAACCTTGCTTATTATGGTCCAAAACAGGGCTGGCATGGCTGGTTCTGGTGAGGCTTGCAGTTCCTTGCCTTCTTGCTGGGTTCTCACAGGAAGAGAGTGGGAACAGGCTCGCCAGTGGCTCCTCTTAAAGGAATACTAAACTCAGTAGGAGGGTCCTATCCTTCTACACTCAAGCAAACCTCTCAAAGGTCCCATCTTGCAGATACTATTATGTAGAGGCTACAGTTTCAGCGTGAGTCTGTTTGTGCATGCATGTGTGCATGTGTGTGTGTGCATGTATGTGCGTATGAGTATTTTTGGGTTTGTCTGTGTCTCTCTGTGTATACATGCATGTGTTCATCAGTGTGGAGGTACACAGAGACTAGAAGACAGCTTCAGATATCCTTCCTCAACCTTGTTATTTTGAGAAGGAGTCTTTTCCTCTGGAACTCACCAGGTAGGTTGAGCTGGCTGGCCAGAGTTCCAGGGATCTGTCTGTCTCTAGATCTTCCCGGTGCTGAGGTCACAAACAGGCACTACCATACTTCACTTATTTATTATTATTTTTTTAATGTGTGTTCCGGGGATTGAACTCAGATCCTCATGCTTGCAAAGCAAGCCCTCTGCTGACAGGGCTATCTTGCAGCTCAACGTGAGCTTTCTTTTTCCACGGCTCGTTCCAAAGCATCTTATATCCTCCTGTCTTTTCCTTAAAGCACCACTCAGGGAAAGCTGCTTTTAAGTGATCAAGGGAATGGAATTTTGTAACCACTTTGATCCACCTTTCAAAAGGTGCACTTCTGTAGTTGGAAATATATTACACATATATGATCGAACAAGGGCTACAACAGAAAAGAAAATCTGGAAAAAGATAAAGGTCTCCATCCTATGAGCCCAAAGCAGTCACCTGCTGGTAATATTTCTTTGCACGTCACTGGAAATAGAATATGAATATGCTCACTCAAGGAGATGAAAAGTGGGTCCCTCCTATCTCGGAGCTGAGCAGAGGAGACAAAGTTATCACCTCCCAGTGTGTGCTGGGACAAAGAGGGCTGTGTACCAAACAGGTACTTGGACAAGATGGCTCTGGAAGTGGGAGAGAAAAGACTATGCAGAGAACAAGGTGTGCTGCTTGGCCATCCCCACGGTTGCTGAGCGCTTCAGTGGGACCCCAGCAGAACTAAGGAGCTCTGTGCTGTGGGATGGGGCTTGTTGAACTGGTGTGGATCCCCCCAGGCCATCTGCAGAGGAGCAGAGGAGCCACTGGAAGTGGCCAGCACCACTGCGTATCTAGGCTCAAAAGGCAAAGCTCACATATTTTGATGCTGTCCTCCCATGGCTCATAGGTGGGCAGCCTGGTCCTCATTATGCTACTAGGAAGGTATATGAGATGTGCAGCCTAGGAGGGGATGATTGGGTCACTAGAGGAGATGCCCTGAAAGGGTTATGGTGGACATGTGATCCGTGAACCAAAGGTTAGCATCTGGAGATGAGACTCTGCGGGACTGTTCCTTCAGATTCTGTAGGCAGGGGTTAATGCCCTTCTTTTGTAACTCTGGTTGGTTCTGGAAAGAACAGCAGGGGCCGCTCCCTGCTCCCTAGCCATGAATTCCTCCCATCAGGAGTCATCAGCTCAGTTCATGGCTTTTGAAGCCTTAACTTGCAGTGACTTTTTATTTTAAACAAATTACCTAGCTACAGATATGTTGTACTGCAGTTGAGAAATGGATTCAGAGGTTGATCTCTGCCCCCCACATGAATGCGCACCTGTACATACACGAATATGTACAACCTCTCCCTTCTTCCTGTTACATAGGTTCCATGTAACATTACTGTCAGCCCATACTCATACTTTAGCTCAGAATCAGTCCTTGAGCTTAGAAGACCCCAAGGCTTAGAAACCAAAAAGACCCCAAAGATCCAAAGCTAGGAGAGACATACAGGAGTTATAAAAGCCCTAAGTCAATGATTCCCAAACTTTCTGGGTGTGTCTTAACCAATTTGGGCAGTTTTTAAAAAGCATTCTTTGACCAAAAGATATCAGTTTCATTTATGAAGGGATTAAAGCTAAGTAGTTTAACAATTACTTATATCTTGACTACCTGGTAACTATTCCAAGAAATCCCAATGAACATTATGCTTCATTTCTGAAGATCTTGCAATTGCTAACTTTTTCTACTAGACCACGGTCTGCACATCCATGACACAACACAGTATGCCCAATAAATAGTTACTGTTGAAGTGAAGGAAGAAAGGAGTGAGGGAGGGACGGAGGGAGGGAGGAGAGAAGAAAGGACTAAAGTGATGCCTTTCCTTTCTGGGGGATGGGAGAGTTAGGAACATAAGAGAGGAGAAATTCTTCTCCCCTTCTACAAAGGTTACTGAAGGTTGGGACTTTGTGGGGTGGATCCGAGAAGGCTTCATAAAGGGCTTGGGACTGGAAGATAGTATAATGTCTTCTCATGCTGTGAAGGAAAACCATCTCCCGTAAGCTCACGTGTTTATTTGAACACTTATTCCTCAGCTGGTGGCACTGTTTTGGGGGAGTCTCAGAAATTTTAGGAGATGGAGCCTAGATGGAGGATGTGGGACACCTGGCTCCTCCCCTGAGCTCTCTCTGTTTCTTGACCCACTGAGATGTAACTGTGTGGTGAGCTCCACTGCTAAGGACTGAGCCTCAGCTGCCAAGCCTTTCCCACTGCGTGGTTTGAAGGAGAATGGCTCCTACAGGCTCCTGTTATTGGAATGCTTGGTCCCCAGGGAGCAGAACTGTTTGAAAGGTTTAGGAGGCAGGGCCTTGTTGCAGGAGGTGTGGCCTTGTTGCAGGAGGTGTGGCCTTGTTGCAGGAGGTGTGGCCTTGTTGCAGGAAGTGTGTCACTGGGGATGGGATTTGAGGACTCAAAGGGATGTAAGCTCTCAGCCCTGTTCTTGTATTCCTGCCATCATGCTTCCCACCATGATGACCACGGATTAACCTTTTGAAACCATCAGCCCGCTCTCGAGGAAATGCTTTCTTTTATAAGAGCTGCCTTGGTCATGGTGTCTCTTCACAGCAATAGAATGGTAACTAAGACACCCACCATGACTGGGTGGTGGGGCAATCAACAGTGAGCTAAGATAAACCCATCCTCCCACAATGATTGGGGACAACTAAACTGAGCTAAAATAAACTCTCTTCCTCTAAGGTGCTTCTGTCAAACATTTTGTCACAGTAAGGGAAAAGGTAACCAAGGGCCATTTCTACTCAGAAAATCCTGTTGGAACTGTGAAAGGGCCATGTTGTCCTTCACACTTCATAGGCAAGGCCCAGACAAGCAAAGGGCTTATTTGAGGTCATACAGCTTGAATTCAGAGCCCTGTGACCTGTCTTCCATACTAGGACTCTAGCTTGAAGCAGGTTATCAAAGGCAACTTTTCTCCTTCTTATCCCTCCTCCATTTACTCATCTGGCTCTTTTGCATGCTGCACTAGCAGATAGGTTGAATGCTAGCACGGTGTTAGCATCTGAGAGTTTCATGGGGCAGGTGCCCAGTCTCTTCCTGGAAGAACCTAGGAGGTCAAACTCTGCCAGCCAAACTCCACTGCCAAAGCATCCTCCAGCTGGAACCGCAGCCCCGATGACTCAACTCAAGGACCCCTTGGCCAAGGCAGCCTGTGCCAGAGGACCCCAGTATGGCTGAAGATCACCGCTGACTCATAGGGCAGGCTGCCACCATCCAAATCACCCACTCCACCTCTGGCTGGAGAGGAAGGCTGGGGAAACTGGGGTGGGACTCTGGGCTGGGGCATGTGACTCAGCCTCTGTATAAATAATAATAATGACAATGGTCATAATAACACCAATGATGGATGATGTGCTTGATGAGTGCTTTTCATGTGCCAGCCACAGTCTACAAGCCTTATAGTAATTCCTTTCGTCTCCGTAAGAACTCTATGCGATTACTACAATCATTCCCATTTCGTACATTAAAAACCGTGTCCCAGCAAGGATGTTACCAGCTAAAGGACTCAGAGTTTGGCACACAGAAGCACTGACATTTCAACTGAAGTCTGTCTGACTCTAAAGGCCTAGTTATTCACTGAACAAATATTTATGGAGCCCCAGTTGCGAGCCAGGTATTATTATAGGAACTGGGGGTGAAGTAGTGGGGCTGGGTGGGATGACCATCCATAAATAAATACACAGTAGTTAGGTGGAGATGAGCATGGATTGGGTTGAGGTGAGTCAGAATGGGGCTATTTCCTACGGAACTTGTCGGAGCACTCTCTAGTAAAGAGACATTGAGTCTTTATATTGGGGAATTGAGTCCATTGCTAATAAGAGATATTAATGACTGATGATTGTTAATTCCTGTTATTTTGTTGTTGTTGTTGTTGGCAGTGGTGTGTACTTCCCTTCTTTTAATTTTGCCGGTGGGAGATTATTTATTTCCTGTGTTTTCATAAACTTGTGTAACCAAGCAAGACTTCCAGTGGTAGTACTGAAACATCAACCCAGCCACAAAACCTTCAACCTACAATTTGTCTTGCCTGCAAGACGTGCTGGGGTAATGGTGGCACAGAACCTGTGGGAGTGGCTAACCAATGACTGATCCAACTAGTGGAAACTGACAAGCTCTTCATTATGGTGGAAAGGAGACTTTGGTGTGAGAAGGCTAAATCAAGTGCCAGCTTAATAATACAGTGAGAGACAACAGGGGCTTGAGCAAGGCCAGCCGGCCCTGGCACTATAGTGAAGAGGACCCAGAAGGGATTTGCTGATGGGCAGAAGGTGTGGCATGATACAAAGGCAGGTGTGAAGGATGATGCTAAGTTTGGAGCTGGGGCAACTGGAAGGACAGATTTCCTCTCCCTTCCTTGGCCCTACTCCAGTGAGACAGGCCGTGGGAAGTACAGGTTTGGGGGAGAAGCCAAGTAAGCGTTTTTGTTTTCGTTTTTTTTACTGTTGAGGCCTGTATGGCCAGCTCTGTGTGAGAATCCATATTCTTCCAGCTCTTTTGGTCCTGGTAGATATGAATGAATGGAACCCATGTAGCTTACAATGTTGACATCAGCCAGCATAGTATAGAGGAAGTGTTCAAGAGTGCAGCTGTTCCTAAAGCCAGTGAGCTGAGATTAAACGAAACTAAAGCTTCAGTGACTTCCGTAGGCCAGAGAGCCCCAAGCTAGTTTCAGATGGAATTTCCTTTTTATTTTCTTTTCTCACTTCTTATCCACAGTGGCCTAGGACTCACTATGTAAGTCCAGGCTGGCTTCTAACTAATGGAAATCATCCTGCCTCAGACTGTGCTGGAATTAATGACATGAAGTCACCACATACCCAGTCTGGGATGATATTTCTTAGAGCCCAAGTAATCTTGTTTCTTATGGTCAAAATAATTGATCTAGGATGAGTGAATTCACTGGTTACTGGATGTCAGGCCAGCTTTGCTGGCTTGTGAGTGTTCTTGTTGAAGTTCCTGTCTGCAGCAGAATGTTTCATTCTGGGGGAACTTGAGTACCCCAAGTCCTTTTCTTTGGGAGCTCAGTGCCTTTGAGTTGGTGAGGAGCCTTTGAGTGAGGAAAGAGATAACCAAGATAATCTTATTTCCAAATTCTTGCAGCCTCATTCATTGTGAGAGAACACTCACTTGCCTGCTACTTAATCCCACACACACCCAGAGGGGGAGCATTATTTTATTGATTGGAGGAACTGAAGGAGAAACAGCCGAGCACAGTTCAATCTAGTCTTCCATTCTTTCCTTTGGTATCTATTTTTCCCAAGGAGACCATGATATCTGTTTTCTTCCTCAGATTGATTTTGGGAAGATGAAGGCTGACATTGGCCAGGTAGAATACCATAATTATGGTAAAATGGAAAGTTTCAGGTAAAGAGACAACACTGTCATGGGCTATCTAGGTTTTTCTATAAAAAGTAGCTTTTACTTTTAGTCTTTGTAACTACCCTAACATTCGCACAACTACGTTCCTGTTGCAATGTGCTGCCAAGCTTAGCTGACCTCAAACTCACTCTAGTCCTTCCTGTAGGTATTGGATGGGATCTGATCTCTTTGACACCTAGGGCAAATTATTACTTGCTATAGCCTACCTACTTAACATCTATCTCTGCTGACACAGAATGTATTGATCTATGATTTTCTTTATTCTGTGGCTACATTTCATATAACCCCTTCCAGAGTGGAACACACCACTCAGGGTTAGTTGAATTCATATTCTGGGGTCATCCTCATTTATATTTGCTTTGGATGGCATGTTTCCTTTAAGTCAGACAATGTGGGCACCCAACATGGGAACCAAGCAACATTCATGCACATAAAAGGAGTTCCTGCGATCGAACCCAGATAATAGCAGAAGCTCATTTTGTTTCCTGAACACGATGCCCTCTCAGTGGATGCTGGCGGCTGTTTTCTGTGTCCTAACCTTCCCTTTATTTGGTTACTGGTCCTTGAGTTTATGGGGGTGGCTGTTGTTATCTGAATATCCTTTTGTTTCCAAACATTTACCAGAATCTTTGTTTGCCACCTAAAATTCCTTTTCCTGTTTCCTTCTCTTGTTTATTACAACATTGCCCATTTTAGCACAGAAATTCCATGAGTGCCTGCTCATAAAGACACTGACGGTAAGAGGTCTTCGTTTCCTCCAGATCAAGAGAGTATGAAAAGGCATGCTTAGATGGCCAATTACTTCTTTGTATTTTGTGGGACAGCTGGAGCATGTTTATATTAGGTCTTCCCTGGAAGTTTGGTAGAATTCAGACGTGAACCTTGGATTGTAAAATGGTATGTTCACCATGAAAAGCAGTTTGTATGTACATGTATACAACACAAACGAGTAAATGAACATCATAATTAAAGACATTATGTTCTTTTTTAATCTTTTCTGACCCTAATATTTGTTAGAGTCAGGATGAAAATGTCATGGGAACAGCACTGTCAGAATTTAATTCAAACTCAACAAGGAGAGGAAGACTTGAAGGAATCCCTCCTTCCCCTGTGTGAGTTCTAGGGACTGAACTTGGTTTTCAGGCTTGGTGACTGGGGCCTATACTAGCTGAGTTATCTTGCTAGCCCAAGTAATTACCTTGAAATGCCTTTTCCCAGTTTGAGATCTCTTGGCCCTATTATCTAGCAAAGAGAAATGGCCTGTTTCTGTTGATAGGACATTTCCCTCTAGCTACTAATTCCATTTCTTCTCCTAAAAGACTGTGTGCTATGCGCAACACCCTGGCCTGGCACGGCTTCTCTGACCCTAAATGGAATCTGTTTCCTATCCTTTCCCACTGCTCCCCTGTAACCACTCCTCTTCTTAGGACAGGAGGACCGCGGGCTCCATGAATAACTCCTCAGGGTGGGTTGTTCCTTCCTCAAAGCTATCCTGGTTCAATCTCCCCTGTAGTCTGAGAATCTGACCTTCGGCAAGGAATCACGTGCAGATTGGAGAGGTATCACTCACCCGTGAAATGAACCCTCTGGGATGGACCAGGTTCTCTTCTAGCCCTTGCCTGTCTGTCAGGTCTGGCGTGGGAGTGCCTGGCACTGGAATGATTGCTCCTTTCCAAGCCTTATTCACTCTGTTTCACATCCCTCCCTGTCTTGCCTGATGGGTGGGAGAACATAGGTGACTCAGTGCCTCTTAGGCTGAATTCGGCTTGTTTGCAATAAAAACAGAAACAAGCAGAAGGTGGCAAAGACTGGTCTGTGTTTCATTTAGAACTTTTCATCGCCCCAGGTTACATCTCAAGGTGGCTTCCCTGGGCCATCAACTTGGGCTTTCCAGGAAAGGTCACAGAACCCTCCAGAATGAGAAAATAAACACAACAAGAGGGCCCCTGGAAGGTGTGGGTCTCTCACACCCTGGACTCTTAGAGCTAATCATAGCAGTTTAGGTGAGAAAAGTAAATAAAGGAGGTGAACTATCAAATACCTAGATCTGCAAGGACCTGACTTGATTACAAACACTAAAAAGAAGAAATTAGCCAAGTGTAGCTTCTAAAACCAGCTCACTTGTCTTTCATGAAATGAGGGAGTGGGTTTCTCCTCCATTTGTGGAGCGGTTGCCAGTGTCTACCTGAGGGGAAATGTAGGCCATGGGATCAGCGAAGCAAGCATGTGCAGTCCTTAGGGCGGGATTTAGTACATAGCATACAGCCAATAAACCCGGGCAGGGAAGGAGAGTCAGGTTAGAATGGTAACCACCAACTCTTCCAAACGGGACAATTTAAATTGGCATAAATCCTTGCAGAAAAAAAGTAATCCGAGTTAACCAGATGTCAAACACCAGCAACTGTCCGATTGTTTCTGTTTCTGTTTTCCTATCTTACAAGGTATTTAAAACAAATTTTTGCCCATGTGTGCATGTGTGTGTATGTTTATATGTGTGCATGCTCATGTGTATGTGTGTTCATACATGTGCATATTTGTGTTGTGCATGTGTGTGTTTGTATGTGTGCATGCTCATGTGTATGCGTGTTCATACATGTGCATATTTGTGTTGTGTGCGTGTGTGTATGTTTGTCTATGTGCATGCTCATGTGTATGTGTGTTCATATATGTACATATTTGTGGTGTGTGTGAAGGCTATAGGCTACCATCTGGGGTCATCCTTAGTAATGTCCTCTATCTCCTTTGAAACAAGCTCCCTCATTTACCTGGTGCTCATTGATTCAACCTGGCTGGCTGACCTTGAACCTATTTTATAAAGACATTGTGTTAGCACATTTGTTGTTGTTGTTGTTGTTACAAAATACCTGGCAGAAGTGACTGAAAATGTAAGGCTTGTATAGGCTCATGGTTTCAAAGAGTCACAGACCACCATGGTGGTGCAGACATGGAAGTGGGAACAGCTTGGTCTATGGCGAAGGCTTCTTTTTGTTCACATAGCATGTGCCAGGAAGCAAGGACTCTAGGCTATAACTAAGGGTTCCACAGCTTTCAGCAGAGCCCCACAAGCTGGAGTCCGAGAATCCTAAACACAAGCCTGTCGGGGACATTCTAGATTCAAACCACAGCAGCACTAATCCCATTCAGGATCCCTCAGAACCCAGGCACCTCTCAAATGCTCTCATTTCCCAGTACCTCGGAGGTGACATGGGGGGGGGGTGTCACCAAATAAGCATCCAGACCACCGGCACATGGCAAGGTAGGTAAGTAGGTATCAGGCAGATAGCCTGCTAAAGGACAGGCCAGGAGAGAGCTGCTCCATCGTCCACTGCTAGCATGCTTAGTGATCTTCCAAAACCCATGAGTCAGGCCAGATTGGGAAAACTGCATTTAATGCACGCTGGGGCTTTACTAAATCACAACGTCTTTCCATCCAGTTGTAAGAAAGAAATCGGGTGAGACTTGCAGGCTCCAGGTGATGCTGACCTAGATTCAGATCTTAGCTTTCCCATTTAAATGCTGTAACCTGGGATGAGGCTCTCCCCCTCCTCCTCACACACACAATCTCTATATTTCTCCAAACTGGTGGTCATTATATGTATGAAAGTTTTAGAAAATACGGATTCTCCAAGACTGGAGGCATCAACATGAACATTGGTTTGGGCAGTGTGGGACACTGGGAACTTCCTCACTGATCCACACCTCACTTTCCCCATCTGTACATGGAGTTTATCATTATAAACATGCCTCCAGAGTGACAAAGAAGATATAGTAAAACCAAATACGTCCACAAAACAACCAAGGCCAGCTGTATGTAACACGTCCATAATAAAGGTTCTCCAGTAGTTATTATTTATTTACTGTAAAGTCCAATCCACACTAATAGCATCTAAGCCATTTTCTGCACTGTCTTTATTGGCATGAGTTTCTCTCTTGTGTGCCCTTGTTTTGAATGTGGGTTGTGCTGAGGACGAGGTAGGTATAGCGATAGCTGGCTCTACCTCACAGGGAAGCTTCTACTGTCAACTGAATATGGTAGTGTAGCCCTCCTTACGTGTTTCCCTGCCTTTCAGGGAGTTATTAAAAAAGATACTGACTTGCTTTCAAAAATGGGAGTGCTTGTCTACAGCCAAAGATAGACAGAGGCGTGGGGTTTCTCCTTGCCCGGCTGAACTGTGGCGATATTAAAGCCATGTAAACATTTTTGAAAAAAACAATACAAGTGTGTGTGTGTGTGTGTGTGTGAGAGAGAGAGAGAGAGAGAGAGAGAGAGAGAGAGAGAGATTCATTGAATAGAGTTAAGATAGTGAGAATGCTTGGAAATTGGGAGTCTATAGTCAACTGAACATCATAGTTAAGCCCTCCCTACATGTTTCCCTGCTTTTTGAAGAGTTGGTGAAAATATAGTGACTTGCCTAAAAAAATCATTTCCCCTTCCTCTTTGATTTAAGAACTTCATTTGAACTTAGAGCTGAAACCGCACAGGTTTCTCTCCCAGCTGGGGAGGGAAGAGACTCCAGCTGGTGCTGTGAGGAGAGGAGTGGGCAAGTGTTGTGGCTGAAATCGTGGGGGTCCTGCCTATAAAGGCAATGTAGGGAAGAGGCCCAGTGCGTGAGGAACTTTCGAAGGCATCAGGACAACTCTCACTTTTAGTAGATGGGGCAATGGACACACAGGTCAGACTAGGTGCCATACAGTGTCACTTTAAGCCAAGAATAAGGCAGGCATCACGTGTTCGGGACCTGGGTACCAGCTCTCTTCTGCCAGTGGCCCTCAGTGCATGGTGCTGATAACCACAGGGTGATGCAGATGGACACAAACCCACATATGACAGACGATTAGCCTGGCATGCATTTCCGTGTGCATTAGAAAATTGGATCTGGTTTGGAAAACATAACCTATCTGTTCACAGTGATGCACACCTCCAGATCCAGTTGTGTGGGAGGTTGAGCTGGTGGGGATGGCCTGAGTCCATCATCTGAGATCAGTCTAGACAGCATTGTGAGATCATGTCTCAAAAATTCTAAACAAAATCCCTCCAGTACCTATGGTATTGTTTTAGTGGTGCTGAGGTTGGAGCCCAGATATTCATCCATGATTGACAGGATCTGGGTCATGACTGTTGGGTGTGGTAGCATATGCCTTTAATTTCAGCTATTGGGAGGCAGAAGCAGGTGGATCTCTGTGAGTTCAAGGTTAGCCTGGTCTACAGAGCAAGATCTAGAGCAGCTAGGGCTACACAGTGAAATGCTGTTCTCCAGCCCTAATATGTCATTGAAATGTATCTTGGTGGTGGAGTGCTTCCCCTGTGAGCAGGTAGCCTGTGGGGCATGAAAGCAAAAAACACAGTT
Organism: Microtus ochrogaster; assembly: GCF_000317375.1. Taxonomy (NCBI): domain Eukaryota; kingdom Metazoa; phylum Chordata; class Mammalia; order Rodentia; family Cricetidae; genus Microtus; species Microtus ochrogaster. The sequence continues at coordinate 36,787,490 of NC_022024.1, forward strand.
AACAAAGACAAAATGACAGCCTACAGAATGGGAAAAGATCTTCACTCACCCCACATCAGATAGAGGTCTGATCTCCAAAATATACAAAGAACTCAAGAAATTGGTCATCAAAAGAACAAATAATCCAATAAAAAATGGAGTACAGACCTAAAGAGAGAACTCTCAACAGAGGAATCTAAAATGGCTAAAAGACACTTAAGGAAATGTTCAACATCCTTAGTCATCAGAGAAATGCAAATCCAAACAACTCTGAGATTCCATCTTACACCTGTAAGAATATCCAAGATCAAAAACACTGATGACAACTTATGCTGGAGAGGTTATGGGGTAAAGGAAATACTCCTGCATTGCTGGTGGGAGTGCAAGCTGGTACAGCCCCTTTGGATGTCAGTGTGGTGATTTCTCAGAAAATTAGGAAACAACCTTCCTCAAGTCCCAGTAATACCACTTTGGGGTATATATCCTATATCCAAAGGATGCTCAATTGTGCCACAAGGACATGTGCTCAACTGTGTTCATAGCAGCATTGTTTGTCATAGCCAGAACTTGGAAACAACCTAAACGCCCCTCAATCAAAAAATGGATAAGGAAAATGTGGTACATTTACACAATGTAGTACTACACAGCAGAAAAAAATAATGACATCTTGAAATTTGCAGGAAAATAGATGGAGCTAGAAAACATTATTTTGAGTGAGGTAACCCAGACACAGAAAGACAATTATCACATGTACTCACTCATAAGTGGTTTTTAAACATAAAGCAAAAAAAAAAAAAAAAGCCGGCCTGTAAATCACAATCCCAGAGAACCCAGACAATAATGAGGACCCTAAGAGAGGCTTACATAGATCTAATCCACATGGGAAGTAGAAAAAGACAAGATTTCCTGAGTAAATTGGGAGCATGGGAACCTTGGGAGAGTGTTGAAGGGGAGGAGAGAGGCAGGGAGGGAAGCAGAGAAAAATGTATAGCTCAATAAAATCTATAAAAAAAAACAACAAAATGAAACCCATTAGCATAGATGACACCTTGCACATACCAAGGGCAGATGTGGGTTTGGGATACTTATCTCAGTGCAACAATAGCATCTTGGAATCATGTGGCAGGGAAAGATGTGTTACTTCTTGGGGTTTTTGCTACTAAATTTTTGAAATACAAAAGTATTGTATTAAGCCAGGGATTAGTAAACTTGTTTTGTAGCGCCCAATGGTAAATATTATAGAATTTTCTGGCCACAAAAACTACTCAAGTATGAAATCACAGTGCAAAACCAAGCTCTCCATAATGTGCTTACCAAAAGTCATGGCCAAGTTACAATAAAACTTTATTAATAAAACCCACTACATGTGAGAGCAAGATATGGATGCAGTAGAAGTTTGCTGAGCCTTGTGCCTACTAGAATTTGGATCCAAAATGCCTCCCACAGGCTCACATTTTGGATGCTCAGCCCCCATCTTATGGTGATATTTTGAAGGCTGTGGATCCCATAGACGGTGGGGTCTGGTTGTCAGAACAAAAGGTCACTAGGAGTGGGTCTTTGAAGATTCTAGTTCCTTCTGGTTTTGACTCACATAATAACCCACTCTGTCTTGATGGACTGAGACCCTCTGACACCGTGGATTTCCCCTCACAAACCTTCCTTCCCTTAAGCAGCTTGCCAGGTTTTTGTCACAGCTGCAAGAAAAATAACAAATATATTTGCAAAAATAGTCACTAAACATTTACTGGCTTCTCAGCTTAAAGTAAGTTGGACGTCACATCTGTCAATATTTATTGGATAAGTGCAAGAGGCCCACCTTATCCTTTTGGATTGCTATAACAAAATACCTTTGGCTGTAAAATTGATGAACAGAAGTCCATGACTCACAATTCTGAGACAGGAACATCCAAGATCAAGACAAGGAGACTCAGTGTCCAATAAGGGTTTTATAGATGAGGCTTTTCCTGAGTCCACACACTGCAGGAGGGGAAAGGGCATTTCCCCTGCCTCTTTCATGACTCTGTTCATGAGGGTGGTGCCTTCATGATCTAATCGCTTCCTAGAGGCCCTGCCTCTCCAGCGTCGCTTTGGGTATTGCATAAAGGCCTAACTTAGGACATTTGGAAGGATGCCGCCTTTCAGGCCTTCACAAGCCATTGGTCTCAAATCCTCAAAAGCCTCTGCACCTACTCTGAGTCTTCTGAAGTCCAGGGGCCAGAGATCAATGTCACACCCTGCTTCCAGGGGAGGGAAAAGGTGGGGGACCACCATGATGGGAAGATAATGGACCATGTGGGAGCTAATTGTCCTGCTTATCAGGTTGGGCTCCTTTCCTCTTTTCTCCTTAATAAATCAGATAACTGTGTGCTAGTGATGAGTGCCCGGGTCACCAATTCTTTGGGCCACATTTTTTACTGCAAATTGCTGACTGTAAGACTGAATGGAAGGGAAGGGAGTCACCGGACAAGTGTCAGCCCTGAGGGTTAACACCTCCTCCTCCCAGCTCCTGCCCATTGTGCAGGGTGAAGGACTGGTTTTCAACTGCCCAGGGCCCTGGACTAGGCAGGGAGAGAGCTGAAGAGGTAGTAGGGTAGGGTAGGGTAGGGTAGGGTAGGGTAGGGTAGGGTAGGGTGTGTGTGTAGGTGGGTCAGGGTGCAGCTTATATGTCCTTGGCTTGTTATCTGACAGGTGGCAAAGACAACCAGTCTTAGAATTCAAGATGGTCTTGGACAGAGTTCTGGTAACTTATATCTGAGTGCTAAGACTGGCCTGTGGCCATTTTGATGCAACTCATGAGTTAAAGATGATGTCTAATAAGCCCCGAGCAGTGGCATAAGACTCTGAAGAGTGGAGCAGGAGAATCACAAGTTTGATGCCGGCCTGAGATGAACACACGAACACACACACACACACACACACACACACACACACACACACATATACATACATATATATCATAACCCTGCCACAAAATAAAACAGATAAAACAGAGATGGTGTTTACATTTTTAAATACTTGAAATAAATACAAAGATGGACAATATTCCATAATTTGTGAAACTGAACATAAAATTTCCTTGTATGTATGTATGTATGTATGTATGTATGTATGTATATGTATGTGTGTGGTATATGTGCACACACTGTGTGTATGGGGTTGGGTGGGTATGCATGCATGCATGCATGTGCTATATGTGAATATGTGTGTATGTGTTGGTTGTCCAGACACAGTTCACCATTTTTGTTTGTTTGTTGTTGTTGTTGGGATTACAAGTATGTGTGCTACCCTACATGGTTCTAAGGATCACACCCAGGGCCTTGCTTCTGCAGCAAACACTATATGGATTGCACCATCTCCTGGCCCTGAAATTGAAATGTTAATGTCCACACATAAAGTTCTACTGGGAGACAGCTATACTTATTCACCCATGTGTTATCCATGGCTGCTTAAGTCTACAAGGGTAGGGTGAGTAGCTGCAACAGAAGACACATGGTCACTGGAGAGGAATATGTAAGCAGCTGATCAAGGACTAGAAGCATTGATATCACCTGTGGGCTTGCTGAAACATGAAAGCCCAGGCAGTACCCCACAACCCTACTCACGCTGCTGACAGGCTCTGCATCTTAACTGATCCCCTGGTGATCTGCCTACCCAGGAAAGTTTGGGAAGCATCTCCAATTTAGAGGAGGCAAGCCAACATCTTTCTAAGAGTGCCTGAGGGATAACCCCTCATCCAGTTAGGGGTCTTTTTAGGGTCATTCACAAGTGAGAAACAAAAGACGCCAAAGTCCAGTGCTTTCCCAAGGTTATCCACCTTAGAGGCCTCTGAGCTGTGGCTTCACCTTGGGCTTTGCAGCCCTCAGCATAGTGAAGACAAATCCAAACTCCATGCCTATAATGCGAGACAATTGGAGGCATCAAGCTGGCAGCCTAAGATTAACAAGGGGGGAGCAGACATAATAAGAGAATGAGAAGAATCTGATGTCTACAGACTTCCTGGTCTCCCAGTCTTAACTGGCCAGAGTTGAGTTGTAACTGTCCTATCTGATGGCATGGCCTTTGGCTCTAGGTTGCCAATATCTTTGATTCACTGTGGAACTCCTGGTCCCTGAGCCATCTGGGATTGCATCCTATGGTCTATAACCACGGTTATGCACGTTGTGAGAGGCTCTAGTGTTGCTGCTGCTGCTGGTGATGGTGGTCCTCCTATGAGGCACACTAAATTGACAGGGCTGTGGAAGAGCTTCAGAATCAGACACACCTAGCAGATGACATCATCCTGACAGATGCCAACACTGCTGACCCTTGTCTCCTAGGTGTCTGGAATCCCCAGATCCTACCCTTCAGCTTCCAGTGGCATCTTTGTATCTACACCGCCACATTCAAGTACCACGACGTGGAAAAGGCCGGGTGGCATTTTTATCTCAGCATTATCTTCCTTAGCATTTCAGGCCTCACCCTGGAAGGGGTGTTGGTGGGATAAATTCTTAGGGCTGAGACCAAGGTTCTGCCATTGCTGCCCCAATTGTCAAGAGGCTTAGTGGAGTCTGAGAGTGAGAACAGGCTTCTCCTACTCCCAAACATGCACGTACAGACTCCCACACATAACAAGCCAACATTCTATCCTCCTGGCCTTCCTGGAAAAACAAAACCGCCAGCGTTCCCAAACTCCAGCTCTTTCCAAGAAACCAGAGATGTGACGGGTTTCCCTCCAGGAAGCTCACAGGGCAGCTGTCTGTGCTTAGACGCCAGGAAGCCAGGCTGTCGTCTGAGGACATAGCTTCTCCTATGGGCTGATCATAAAACCAGGCTCTTCCTGACAGACACCAGGCTGTGTTCTGTATGGCTGGTAGAACTTCTAGAAGCTAGCCTCTTTGAGCATGGGCACCAGAGCACAAGGAAACAGTCTGACAGTGTGGGCGTGTCATGTGCAGGCCTTGTGAGAGTAACTTTTTGGTTTTAGTTTCTCTTACCTGTAAAAATAAGTTTTGATTTTGC
>NC_022024.1:36792566-36817542 GCF_000317375.1 Microtus ochrogaster
CCATGCCTCAATTTCCCCATCTGTAAAATGTTAGGGACATGCATTTATGTGTGTGGAGCCAGAGGTCAGCCTTAGAAACTTCCACCTTGTCTTCTGAGATAGGGTCTCTCGATGGTCTGGAAGCAAGATTCAACTAGACTTAGGTCAGGGAGCCACAGGGAGCTGCCTGCCTCTGTCTCCCTAAACTGGGATGACAAGTGTATGCCACCATACCTGGATTTAAAAACAAAAGCACAGATTCTTGATCCTCATGTGTGTAAGGCCAATGCTTTGCCAAGAGAGCTACCTCTCTGGCCCCGCATTCTACAGTCTCTCTAGTGTCTATGACTGTCTAATGGTGGGGGGAGGGTGGGAGCCGGTGTTCATGTGGAACTCCTCTTCCTGAGGGCCCCAGAGAGAAAGGCTCCTGCTGACTTTTATTATACACAGTGTCCAGATATGCTGGCAGACACTGTCAGGATAACAGAAACGAAAGAGGGAAATTTTATCTGCTTCAGTGTCCCGACTCTTCTCTGCTGCTAACCTGTGACCTCAGTAAGATGAACCTTGGGAACCCTGGGAACCTGTACACATCAGGGCTTAGATCTAATTCCCAGGAAGGTTTGGAGGCTCAAAGAATGCATCCTGGCACACAGATAAGTTAATGCGCGCTCTCTCTCCTCTTTTGCTCACCACCAAAATCTGCTCTGCACTATCTCAGTGAGATCGAAGTCCTGGGAAGTTAAGACATTTTCTTAAGTTCCCAGAGATAGCAAATGGCAGAGGCAAGCTCACCACCAGGAATACTGGAGTCTGAAAGCCATGTCCCTCCTCAGCCTTCCTCTCCACATGCCATTTTCTGCTTTTGATGTTTTTGGCCTTATCAGCTCTTCAAGTGACGGGTAAGTGAAATCAAGGCGCATGCACATACAAGGAAACGGCATTTATGTTTAAATAATTGGCCCACAGGAACAGTGCTGGCCCTGGTGATGCAGGGGTCAGCAGGACAATCAGGGTTTCTTGAATCTAGGCTGAAGCTCTTTCCAGTGAACCATAGATGATGCAAGAATGTGGGAAGTGGAAGATAAGATGCCACAGAGGAAGACTGAAGCCTTGAATCCTAGGTTGGAAAATGAGCTCCCTCCTGATCTAGATGAATTTGTCTTCAACATGACACATACCAGGCTGACAGAGCATTAGAATCCTGTCCCTGTCCCGTCTGGGTCTGAGAGTTTAGAAGGGTAGTATTTTGCCGGGCGGTGGTGGTGGTGCACACCTTTAATCCCAGCACTCGGGAGGCAGAGGCAGGCGGATCTCTGTGAGTTCGAGGCCAGCCTGGTCTACAAGAGCTAGTTCCAGGACAGGAACCAAAAAGCTACAGAGAAACCCTGTCTAGAAAATCAAAAAAAAAAAGAAAAAGAAAAAAAAAAGAAGGGTAGTATTTTAGTATCTAAAGGCAGAAATAAAAGTAAGAGTCTATAGGTTGTACACGTGGTCATGCATGAGATACATATGTGTATAAATCCTCCATGGATTCTCCTCATTCATGGAAGCAGGGCTCTGGTCTTCTGCATGGGGTGTCACTTAGCCTTACAGACTTCTGATGACCAGAGGTCATGGTTCTCCTTTCTGGCAGACTCCCGGTGGGAGAAGAATCTTTGGATTCCTTAACTGCTCCCCTGGACCCAGTTCCTCCCTCTCCAGCATGGAGTTCTAAGCCCACCTCCTCCCATCTTTAGAGCAACCATGCTGGGAAGGCTCACCGAAGGGAAGGGATCTGAGTCCAGGTTGCTCAGAGCTGATGACGGCAACGAACTGGGGCAAGTGGGAGTGTGTGAGATGCTGGGGTTGCTGCAGGCACTGCACAGGGGACAGACACCTGCCTGTTCGGAACACACAGAACAGCTGCAAAGCGCGTTAGCCTGTCACTCACTGCTTGGGGCTCCTTTAATAGCAGCAGCACTGCGCATGCAAGGGAAGAGTTAGGTCTTCTAGTTCCCTATAGTCTGTTACCACCTCAGTGGCCACACCCTCCACTCCTGAGCTCAGCCAGACTGCCCATGCCTCAATTTCCCCATCTGTAAAATGTTAGTCTCGATAGTACCTTCCTTACAGAAAATAGTCAATAAATGAATACAAAACCCATCTGTCTGTCTGTCTGTCTGTCTGTCTAATTGTTTAATGTCTATCACTTAGACTAGTTCTTGGACAGAATAAAATCAATATGACATTAGATTTTTTATTATCATTATTGTGATTATGATAGTCTTTCCTTACCCATAGTTTTGCTTCCCACAGCTATTTGTGAAATTTGAAAATATCAAATGGAAAATTTCAGGAATAAATAATTCCTAAGTTTTTGTCACATGCCATTCCGAGGGAAATGACAAAACTGTGTCCCAGCCTCCTCCCAGCTGCTTCTGGTGTGAGCCATCCTTCTGTGGCATTCCACGCAGTATATGCTACCTTCCCGTGAGTCATTCAGCAGTTCTCAGTTGTGAGAACTACGACTTGGGCTGATGGTTCTCAACCTGTGGGTTCCCACCCCTTTGGGGTTGGCCAATCCTTTCACAGGGGTTACCTAAGACCACCGGAAAATCGCAAAGTTACAGTGATGAAGTAGCAATGAAAATAACTTCATGGTTGGGGGTCACCACAACATGGGCAACTGTATTAAAGGGTCATGGCATTAGGAAGGTTGAGGACCACTAGGTTGGGTACTACCATGCTTGGGGGTCAAGTGAACCTCATTCTACTTTATGATGACCATGAAATACACAAGAGTATTATCAATTTGCATATGTCAAAGGGAAGCCATAAAAACTGTAGACATAGGGTTGGTACTTTTGTGATTTCAGGTCTCCATTGTGGGTGATAGGACATATCATTCCTGGATAAAGGAGACTTCTGCATTGCATTGCATTGCTATCACAATGACTACATATCTGTCTCAAAAGTATGAATGGGGCCAAATATCTCAACTTTCATTTCTTCTCACTTTGGGGGATATTCTATTGCTGTGTGGCCTGAGCAAGGTGTTGCTCCTCTCTGAGCCTCAGGTTCTTGTTTTCTGAGAGGAGTGCCAGAATTCAAGCTCAGACAGGGAGAAACTGGGAAAGTAAAATTTAAGGCAAGGCTAGGGTAGAACTAGCTCCTTGTGCTGGAAGCTGCTGCCTGTATTTTACCCAGAATTTAATTAAATTCCTTCCCTTTTGTTTGTTATGAGCAACTGCCTGTTTCAGCTCAGTAAGTGCTTAATCAAAATAATAGTTCATATTTGCTATGGACGTTGAAGCTCTCTTGCAGTAAGTGTATACCAGCTTTATCTGCCACCCTCCATAAATAATACATAAAATGAATACAGATTGATATATCTATTCTGGTGTCATTACAATCCAAGGTGGGACTTTACTGTCTCTGTGTTAGAGGAGTGGAAATTGAAGTATATGTAACCAGTGCATGGGAACTCCGGATTCAGGCCAGAACCTTGTGAAATACTCCACGTGTATTCCCCCATGCCACCTTTGGGACTTAGACTCTACTCTTGCTTTGTTGAGGGGAAAAAAAAAAAGTCTCACTATGTTCCCTAGGCTCGCCTCTAATTCCTGAGCTCAACCCACCCATCTGCCTTAGCCTCTCCCAATTGATGCCTTGAACTTGTTTTCCAATGCTGATGGTGTAATAGTTAATGTTCTCATTGCTGTGGCAAAATGACAGACATAATCTACACCAGCAGAGAAGGGCTGACGCTGGCTCACAGCAGGGAGGTCACGGTCTCAGGAGCTTGACACAGCTGGTCACAGTCAGGAGGTGGAGAGAAATGGCTGCTTAATTGACTGTTTAATTGACTTCCTGCTTTTTATTCAGTGTGGGACCCCAGCCCAAGGGAAGGTGCACTCACTCCCAGGGGCGAGTCTCTGCCTCTAGATCTCTAGATAAACCTTTCTGGAGACCCCCCTCACAGACACATCTAGAGCTGTATTTTCCATGACAATTCTAAATCTCACCAAGCTGACAAGGAATATGAGCCATCATGGATGTGATACATTGTGCTATTCTTTTCAATTGATTAAAACTATAGAAATTCATCAGTGAACAATATAGGGCCATTTTTTGTCTGTTTTTTTGAGAAATGTCCCACTAAACAGACCAGCTAGGTATGCAGTAGGCTAAACTATGTAGTCTCTAACTTGTAGCGACCCTCCTGCTTCAGTATCCTGGGTTTGGAAATTATAGTCTTGAACCCTCATATTTGGGATTATGGTATCTACACTGGGAGTTACCTGTGAGACACAGAAACTATTTTCAAACTCTTTGCACCTACATATTAGTCTCAATCTTAGGGGTCCAGTGTCTGAGGTTAAGACAAGGCCTGGGTAATGGTAAGAACCTTCTGTTGAAGAGGGAGGGCTTTCTAGTTTTCTGATATTGCTACAAAGTTGCTCCTTAAAGCTGGACTGACCTTGGTCTCTGCCTCAGCCTTCTGATTGCTACAAAGTTGCTCTTTGAAGCCTGACTGTGTTCTCTACTTCAGCCTTCTGATTGCTACAAAGTTGCTCCTTGAAGCCTGACTGTCCCTGGTGTTTGCCTCAGCCTTCTGATTGCTACAAAGTTGCTCCTTGAAGCCTGACGGTGCCTGTTCTCTGCCTTGCCTACTAGATGAATATAGCGTCCTCCAGGTCTAAATGTCCTTGTCCATGCCCGATGCTTTAGAGAGTGCTGCTTACAGTGCCCCTAGTCCTCCTAGACTAGACAGCTCTTCCTTTCATGAGTTGTTCATTACTGACCAACCTGTCAATATTCTAGCTGGGCGCTCATCCTTCACTCTGGAGATCATGGTTTATGTCTCTATCCTCCAAGCTGGTTACATTGTAAGACCTTATTCCAAAATGTACCATAACTATGGAAAAGGACACACAACAGAAACGGCAGTTCTGTGAGTAGTTACAAAACAAACATCCCTGTAGGATCAACCAAGTCAAGAATGGTGCCCACTTCTACCTCAGCTCAGATAGCACTTGTCTTCCACCCTGAAGGTAACTTCTACCCTGACTTGTTTGTTTGCAATGTTGGAGATGAACTGGGGCCTTGTGCAGGTTGGGTAAAGATTCAACTACCAATCTCCAGATCTGCCTTTTTTTTGGGTTTCCTGGACGTTTTATCACCTAAAACTATCCCAGGGAACCTATAGCTCCCTGAAGGCTTTCAACTTCACGTGAGTGAAATTATCTAAATCAGCCCACCTTGGTTTCTGACTTAGTTCTGTCAGTGGTGTGTGCATGAGGTTCATGTATGCTCTATATGTAGTTTAGCTTGCTGGTATTGCCGAAACATTCTGCTTGCATGAACACACTGTGATTTTTGTCTACTGCTGACAGATGAGTTTTGGAAAATTAACATCAAAGCTACCATAAACTGCTTGGGTTTGTATATGATGCATTTAGAACTCGATACACCCAAAGAACTCCTTTGTCTTCGACTTTGTAGACAAGAGGTTCTGTGTCCTTGCCAACACTTGGTGTTATCAATTGTTTTGTTGTTAGCTACTCTGATGGTTATATATTTCATTTTCTCAACAGATAATAGAGTGAGTGTAACCCATGCATATTTGGCATTTGCTGATGGTTTTGGCAACTTGGCACTCATCCTGAACTTGCAGCCAAGGGATAAGAACTTGTAGTCTCTGGAGCTGTTCAGTCATCTCTCTCCTGTTAACTTCAATTGGGTTTGGGGTCCTCAGAACAGGTCAGGAATCCTTCATTTTATGGACAGCTACTATCCACTAAGTGCTCCCTTGTTCATGCACTGAGATTCAACTTCAGAGTTTCTCCTAATCCTTACACTCAGCATGTGACATTATTTTCACTTTACAGAGAAAGGAACTATGGTGGGGAAGGCTAAATAAGGTAACTTACAGCATCTCAACTCACAAGCAGTAGAATCTAGGCTCAAATGAAGATCCTTAGCTGCTATGATGTGCTGCTTCCAAAGAGGAAAACATTGAAAACGTAATAATGTAAAGACTATAAAAATCTGCATCTGTGAATGCTCACATCCCTTATATAAAATGACACAGTAGCTGCACCTTCTGTATATCTACAATATGTAGCACCTATACACACTTGCCACACATTTAGTAAACAATGGAACAAAAAATAGACATTTTTAGTACAGAGGCATTTTTTTTCCTTTCGGTTTTTTTTCAAGACAGGGTTTCTCTGTGTAGCCCTGGTTGTCCTGAAACTTGCTCTGTAGACCAGGCTGCCCTAGGGTTTTTCTCTGTGTAGCCCTGGGCTGTCCTGAAACTTGCTCTGTAGACCAGGCTGGCCTGATCTATATTCATTTCTGGTCTGTACTTAGCTGACTCCACAGTCACAGATCGACTGACACAGAATCTCCTCTAGACTTTGAAACATGTCAGACTCTACAATCACCACAGCACCACCTGGGTTCCAGGCTTGTAAAATTTTCAACAGGGGAAACAAAATCATTTTTACCCAAATGAAACGATTTTTCCTTCCATTTGACACTGCTGATGTTCGGGGCTGTGTAGTTCTTTGAGGTGGGAGGCTATCTTGTGCCGTGTGGGGTGTTTATCAGTGCCCTGGCTTCCTCCTGGTAGGATCCAGAAGGACCTATGTTCTCCCAACTGTAACAACTAACATTGTTTCTAGAATTGGCCCAGTGTCCTTTGGGAAGTAGACCCTCAGCTGCTTATTTCCTCTGACTTATGGAAAGCCCACAGTGTACCCCACCCCATCCTAGTTCTCTTTCTGTTGATGTGATAAACACCATGCCCAATAGGAATTTTGGGAGGAAAAGGATTTTTGGCCTACATGTCTCAGTCACAGTCCATCACAGAGGGAAGTCAGGGCTGGAACCAGGAGGCAGAGACTACTAAGGAATGCTGCTTACTGGCTTTCTCCCCACTGCTTGCTTAGTTTACTTTCTTTTACCACCCACCTGCCAAGGGATGGCACTGCCCACACAGATCATAATCAAGATGATGCCCCCTTGGACTTATCTATAGGCTATCTGATGGAGGCAATAATTTGGTGTAGGAGGTCCTTCTGTCTTTGTGTTTCTTTCATTGGTTAATAAAGAAACTGTTTTGGGCCTGTTGATAGGGCAGAACCTAGGTAGGCAGGGAAGACAGAACTGAATGCTGGGATAAAGAAGGGTGGAATCAGAGAGACGCTATGGACCCGTGGCTGAAGATAGATGTGCTGAGACTTTGCTGGTAGGCCACAACCTCGTGGTGATATACAAATTAATAGAAATGGGTAAAACTAATATGTAAGAGTCAGCCAATAAGAAGTTAGAGCTAATGGGCGAAGCAGTGATTTAATTAATACAGTTTCTGTGTGGTTATTTCTGGGCTAAGCTAGCCGGGTGGTGGGGACGGACAAGCAGCCCTCTCCTTACAACATGTTAAGGCTTCTTCTTCCCAAATGACTTTAGGTGTGTCAAGCTGACAAATAAAGAACCCAAACCCACAAAACAAAAACTAGCCAGCACACCCATGATTTTACCCTGCTTGTCTAAGCACCCCCAAATTCAGTATTTCACTAGATTTTGATTTCTTTGCCCCATGGAAGAACACATGTTCTTTGTTTTAATGCAAGGGAGTTAGCCCATCTCTATCTTGTTTATTTCTGGTTTATTGGGATTTTTGACCTCCCAGGTCCACCAGCCTTATACAGCTTTCCCATGCCATCTTGGCAGCTTGATTGTGTTCTTCTCAGTGGCACAGTCTTACTCATCACCACCACTGACCATTATTTACTTGACTTTTGACATCAAGCGTCAACTCATTCAGACGTCTTTCCCATGTGGTTTGGGAGGTGAATGGCTCGGGAGGGCTCTGATGTCATGAATGAATTAATCCACTTCTTGAATTTTTATGATCATGTTGTGCTCTACTCAGAACATTTCCATATTGTGTTAAAAAGGGTTCTTTCAGCTAGCCCCTGCCTGAGAGAATCCGCTGTGGCAGGAGACTCCATATGCTAGGTGGGATTGAGTTCTTCTTTAAGCTCTGCAATCTTTCCATAGTCTCCCATCATACCCCATGTATAAATATTCTCTATTTATTTACTATTGAGATAGGCTCTCATTGGGCAGATCAGGAAAGTCTTGCACTCACGACTCTACTACCTTAGCCTCCTGAGTACTTGAACTATAGGTGTCATCACACATGACTTATTCCTTACTTACATATGAGATGGTTTCCACAATGTTTTGAGGACAGGGACTGGGTCCTATTGGTTGTCTGACTCCCAGTGTAGAACAGGCAGAGGTCTGTGGTGTACCACATGAGTACATGTGCTTGAGGGTGGGTCAATGATTGCACCCATTGGGTCCTGAATGGGCTTTGCAAAACACCAGGGTCATTGATACCTCCTTACTAGGCGTCTTCAGGGCATGCTTTTCCTGCTGGTCTCCAGCCACCCATCTCTCTTCTTATGAAAAGGTACAAAGACTAAAGGAGCTACGTGTTGTGTTCTTTACCCTCTCGGCATGGACATGACATCATCTGCTCAGTCAGCTTTCCCAGAGTGTTCTTTGCAACTTTTCTCATTTTACATCTATGGGGAAGAGCCCCCTTTCCTCCGTGTCAGCATTCTTGAAAACCCATGTTTACTTTGGTCTATGTCACCTTCTCAGTTTGGAGACTGACTTCTTGACCTTGGGGACATCCCTCTTATTGACGCATGACATTCAACTCTCTAGGCATTTCCTTATTTCCACTTGGTGCTTATTTTAAGCTTTAGTGATACAATTAAGTCCTTGGGAACCCTCTGACTTTACCAGAGTCGTTCAAGATGGTGATGGTGGACAGATGGCAAGGGGCCACGAGAGAAACAGGCTCAGGTGACAAGAACTTGGTGGCTCTTTGGACATGGAGAAGGTGGAGATGATTCATGTTTCTGAGTTGTTTGTGTTGGAGAGGGAAGATCACCCCGGGGCTGGGATGTGCTAGTCAAGCACTCTACCTCTGAGCTACCCTCACCCTTTGGTTTCCGTTTTGAGATAACGGAATGACAGGTTTCTGCTCCAGATATGGAAGTCACAGGAGAGGAGGAATAAGAATGGGGGAGGGGAGGCGGAGACAATGGACATTGTTTGGGATGTTACCATGGAGACAAGGTAACAAAAGACAGGAGGTAATTGGAGATACAGGAAATATGACTCAGGAGGTATTGACATGAGGATGACAGCCGAAGCTGAGGGAGTGCTTATGGCGCGGCCATGGTCAGGGATGGCGCAGGAGAGTTTGTCCTTTAAAGACACTGGAGACAGAATCATTGAAACTGAGGAAGAAAGCCAGGAGAAGAACCTGAATCAGAGGCCACTAGGGAAAAAGTCTGGGGATAAGAAGGGATGCTCAGAAAGCTTAAGTGATGTAAAGACATCGGTTCAGGACAGAAGAATTAGCATGGATTAGCATGAAGGCATTGGGAACCATGGGGAGGGCGCTTTCCACCCAGATGGTGGGTGAAGGAGTGGGCAAAGAAGGGATAGGCTTCTAGAGGAGGATCCACCCATCCACCAGGCCCCATGATTAGCATTCAGACATTTACTCTGCCTTCTCCCAGAGACCTAGCAGGACAAGTCAGCAGCAGCAGCCAAGATGCTGTAGCTGTAGCTACCACAGTTACCAAGTAGAGCACTCTCCCTAAGTAATAAAAGGCAAGCCCTTCCTGACCCCCCACTCCTCCTGCTCCTCCGTCAGAGGCCGGCCTCTGACAGGTCCCCAAATAAACCTCTGTTGCTTGCTGTGACCTTGTGGTGTCCCTCAGTTCCAACCGCCAAGGTTGCCTTCCTACCGCCCTTAAATTTACACCTATCCCAGGTCCTGAGATACAGGAATGAGAAAAGAAGCAAACATTCCTCTCTTTATCCTGTGGATGTTCCATCCAAGGAGTCTGGACAGAGGTCCATGGTTTGGATATTAACCCCCCTCCCCAAACTCAAGTGTTAAGTGTGTGTCCCCACTGCAGCGATTTAGAAACGGAGGCTCAGGAGGGAAGATTGGGTCAGGAGGGCTCAGATCTCATCAATGAATTCATAGCCTAAAGGGTTTGAAGGGCAGTAGGTTTGTTACTCTCATTCCTTTAGCTGCCTTGACAAGAACAGTTTTGAGTCAACACACCCTCTGTGCTGTGGTAAACTGTATCAGCATAGGCCCCCCAAACAGGGCCAAGTGGTCATGAATCAAAAACTCTGAAACAGGCAGAAATAGTCAGACAGACAGACAGACAGACAGACAGACAAACTTCCTAGAAGCTCATTTTCTTACACATTTTGTCACATGGACAGTAGGCTGATGTGCACAGAAAGACTCACTTTAGAGGCTGTTCATTAGAACCATCATCTAACAGATGAAGGAGCCCGAAGGGGCTGGTTTAGAACTTGCCCCACCCTACCCTGCCTCACCCTAAACCTTTGACTCTCTCCTTATGCCACCTGAATTTGAAGAGCACAGGTAGGAAGGGATCCGGGGGGCAATCTGGCAGGTAGAGAAGAATATAGATATAAAGTGAAGAATTGTACAGCTGTCTGAGCTGGTCAAGGCAAGACCCCTCCCCTCCTTGGTCATTTAGTTCTTGCTGAGGCCCAAGAGGTATCTTGCTATAGCTTCCCACTGCACACAACCCTAGGATTGGATTTTCCTCTTGTCTGGGGCCCACCCATCTCTCTCTCCTCTCATGGGAGATAGGCACACGAACCCAAGCTATCTCCCAGGGGGTATGACGTTGAGAAGAGAGACCTCAGTCAGGGGTCCAAAACCAAGTTTAGCTTTGAGACTTGCAACTGAGAGGCTGACCAGCACAGCTGCCCTGGATGTCATCTGTGACTGTTTAAAGTACTTTGTTTAGTTTGGCAGAAGCCTGCTGACTCCAGGGCTCCTGTTGGGAGTCCTGTTTGCACTGGTGCTAGCCCAGCAGGTGATAAAGGGACAAATAGGACAGGAGCTTATAGCACTAGAAGATAATAGCTACTTGACACAAAAAGAGTCATTGTCAGCAAACATTTTTCCTTCATGTCTCTTAAGTTATAACCGTGGAGAACTGTAAGTTATCAAATGAAGGTGATGTTCACAGCCCAGGCTGAGGAGAGAGACAGTCAGTGTAAGCTCTGGGGAGTCATCTGGGAGCAGAGGGAGGTGGATTGTAGATTACTTCTAATACTCTCTTCCGGAGACTGTGCCAGTGGGGAGGGGCAGCAGATAGTTTGGGGGAGCCCTGGGGGAACTACATCAGTGCAGGAGGGGCAGCAGGTAGTTTGCGGGTGTCCAAGGGGTCTGCACCAGTGGGGAGGGGCAGCAGACAGTCTGGGGGAGTCCTGAGGGCTGTACCAGTGGGAAAGGGGCATCAGGTAGTCTGGGGAGAGGTGGTTATATTGACTGCATGCAAAGCACTTCTCAAACCTTACCTTTCCCATGCCAGCATGGGCATGTCCCAGCTTGATCACCACGGGGAAGTGCGGGGCCGTGAGCTGAAAGACACAAGAGGAAATCACTCATTATTACTCTCAGAGCATTGCTCTGGGCTGTCTGTTCTGTAGGAAGGTTCACTCACAGAATGTTGTCAGGGATCCCCACAGAAAGCTCTGCAGGTGTTCAACCTGTGCTCCAGAACACCTGTGTGCACCTGGGTTCTCAGAACCAGCTTGCCTGGGAGCACCCAACAGTCTGTAGAGATAGAGGTGTTCCAGACAACTGATTTAAAATTCTGACATGCCAGGCAGTGATGGTGCACACCTTTAATCCCAGCACCTGGGAGGCAGAGGCAGGAGGATCTCTTTGAGTTCGAGGACAGCTTGTTCTACAAGAACTAGTTCTAGGACAGGCTCCAGAGCCACAGAGAAACCCTGACTCGAAAAAAAATTAGTAATAAAAAATAATAAAATTCTGGCTTTACCCTAGTGCAGCTGCATGCAAAACATGGCATGGATCCATGTCTGTTTCCTCATTGGCAAAATGGGGATGATACCAGTGTTCACACATGGAATGGTCATGAAAACGACAGGAATTCTTTCCTAGTTTATGTTCATGGGTGCTTTGCCCACATGTATGTATGTGTACCGCACGCGTGCCTGGAGCCCACAGAAGCCAGAAGAGAGCATTGGGTCCTGTAGAACTGTAGTTACAGATGTTTCTGGGTTGCCTTGTAGATGCTGGGAATCGAATCCAGGTCCTCCGGAAGAGCAGCCAATGCTCTTAACCGCTGAGGCATCTCTTCAGTCCCATGTCGGGAATTCTAAAGCTTTGAGTTCAGAGGATGGCAGCTTCATTTTCCTGGCACACTTCTGCCTCCCATAATACTCCAGTGCCTAGCAAGACTCCTTAAAACTCATAGCTTTCTTCCGGGCACTGCAGGAGTTCAAGGCCACTCTGCTGCTAGCATTTATCAGTTATGTCCTATAGGCACTGTGCTACGTAGCCTCACGACGGTGGCTTCTTCGGAGCATTGCACTGTTTTCCAGGCAACTGTCCTCGCCTGCCTGGTGCCCTGTTATATTGCCGGTCTCGCAGACATTTCTAATGCCAACACAAGGCTGAATACAGAATCTGTGCTTCAATCTGTTCTGTCAGCATCATTTTCTGGAGGGGTGTGGTCCTCTCTCCCTTTGATACAAATAAAGAGTGCCGGGAGGAGAGACCGAGAGGAAACCAATGCTCACATCTGCGCTTTGATTTGTTCCTTTCATGTCATTCCTATGTCGTCTGAAGAGTGTTTGCTTGGTTTGTAAGAGTCTATTCTGGTTTGCTTGAGGTCAAAGGTTATCTCTCCTTGCCACTTAGCAATGATGTCAGTCTCTTCCTTTTGGATCACGCTGTCCCGCAACAGGGGCCATCACATCCCCTTCTCTAGGCTGTACAGATAGTCTGTCACCCTGTCCTGAGGTGTTCCCAGCAATGCACTTGTCCCCTGGGAGCTCATCTTTTCCCTTTGGGTGTCTACTACACAATCTTGCTCAGTGGTCATCTGTGGGTCACAAAAACCACCAAACGAACTCAGGTGCAAACTTGATTGCATTAAGACAAACCTAAGAGATGAATGGAGCACACTTCTGAGTGTGTTTGTGAGTGTGTTTCCAGAGGTGACTAGACCGTGAGACTTTGACCTAACGGATGATCGATGGTGGTCTCATTGATCGAGGTCAATGGATGACCTTGGCGGACTCAAAGCAGGATGGCACTGCTGGGAGCTGGTAAAACATCAGCGGTGGGTTCTTGTTGGAGGACAACACCCTTGCTCGTGGGAACTACGTCCTGCCCCGGCCCCTTACTATTCCAGTGCCACTCTGTTCCCTCTCCACGATGTTGGGAGCCATTGCAACACCCCCTCCCCACGATGGACTGACCCATAGGAAACGGTGAACCACAATAAATCCTTCCTCCATTATGCGTCTGTTTCAAGTATTTTGTCCTAAGAATGAGAGAGGAAAAAAAAAAGCAAGGTATACATCATCTCATCATCTCCCACAATGCCTCTTGAGGCAATCTGAGGAGGCACTCAGTATTATTACTATTGTTGTTGTTGTTGTTGTTGTTGTTGTTATTTAAGCATTTTACAGATAAGAAAATTTTGCCAGCTGAGAGCTGAGGACTTCAAGTGAGTTCGGTAATTCCCAAGCTCAGTTTGGATAATTTTCCCCCTATTTCAGTCTAAATATTACCATGTTCCTGTACTCAAGGTGAACCAGTTTGTCTTTTTAAATAAGGAAGTAACATTTGATTTTGATACCAAAAGCAATATTCAGTCAGTGGAAAAGTTTGGAAATAAATTGCAATAACTTATTAAGTATAAAAAGGGGCAATAACAGTTGTCCCAGACTTCTCGTCCGCTGGTCTGAGAAAAAAAAAAAAAGCCCAATAGTTGCTTTTTATTTGTTCTGTTTTTATGAAATTGAGAGCACAGTGCATATCCAATTTTATTTCCCACTCTTTGTACCCGATAATAAGCGGTGAGAACATTTCTGGTGGTTATTATTTGTTGGTTTAACAGTTATAAAGTAATTCCCATCTGAAAGAGACTTCAAGAGCAGCTTTGGGCCATCACGTTGATGAAACAAAACACTGCCCAAGCAATTGAAAACCATGATATGATTCTTTCCTTGATGTAAGCCGTTCCCTCCCACCCTAGGGGAACCAGTGTGTGGATTCTGTGTTTATTCTTCCCCTGCATCTATTCATAACCTTAACATCATATAATTTCTAACATTGTGCCTCTTTAAACTTCAGCTTTTCTGCTTTTTTGTTGTTGTTGTTGTTTTTTTTGTTTTTTTTTTTTTTTGAGACAGGGTTTCTCTGTGGCTTTGGAGCCTGTCCTGGAACTAGCTCTGTAGACCAGGCTGGTCTCGAACACACAGAGATCCACCTGCCTCTGCCTACCAAGTGCTGGGATTAAAGGCGTGCACCACCATTGCCTGGCCCAGCTTTTGTGCTTTAAAAACATATTCTTTTACAATTTCATACACACATGCACCACATACACATGTGTGTGTGTGTGTGTGTGTGTGTGTGTGTGCACTTGCACTAACTCTGGGAGGAAGAGGGAGAGGTACAGGAAAACTGGGTGATGGAAAAGGAGATTAGAGGCTCTGGTTCCACAACGCCCGCTGATCTGGGCTGGAACAAGATGAAATCATAACCCAAGGGAATCATGACCACACCAGGAGGAACACTGTCTGGGTGCTCCAAGTTGGGTAATTCCAGTGTTAAGACTTTGTGATGGTTAGCACTGGTAGTGAACTTGAATGGATTGAGAGACACCAAAGGAATCAGTAAAGCACAGCTCTCTCTGATGTGTCTGTGAGGGCATTGTCAGTCAGTTAGATTGCAAGGGCTATGACCTAAGCAATGGTTAATCTATTGATGGATTCAGACTTTGAAAGATATAACCTAAAGGCAGCGCTATATTCTTATTGGCTAACTCTTACATATTAATTTAACCCATTTCTATTAGTCTGTGTATTGCCACGTGGCTGTGGCTTACCAGGTAAAGTCCATCTGGCTCCAGCAGGGCTACATGGCTTCTCTCTGACTCCGCCCTCTTCCTCCCAGCATTCAGTTTAGTTTTCCCCACCTAGCTTTGTTCCCCTATAGCTCTGTTATAGGCCCAAAACAGTTTCTTTATTAACCAATGGTATTTACAGCATACAGAGGGGAATCCCACATCATGCTTCCATTTCCCAGTGCTGGGACTACAGGTACCTGCTGCTACACTCAGGATTTTATGTGGAGGATAGGGATCTGAGCTCAGTTTATCATGCTTATGCAGCAAGAACTTCACCATCTTCTCAGCATATATTTTTCTGGCATGTGTTATTCATGCCTTTTCTAGCTCAGATGGCCAATCTCACCTGCCTAGGTGCTTTTGAGTCTTGCTCACACATCTGTCTTTTTACATACTTGTTGCATATAAATAGTTGGCATTGTATTTATTTTTTCAAACGTATCTCTTTCTCACTTGCTTTTCCAATGCTGGAGATGGAGCCCAGGGGCCTGCCTTGCCACTGAACTACACCTCTGCCCACTCTTACAACTCTGCATATTATACCATGCACATGCTTTCCATCGTGACAGGCACAGTCTTAACACAGTCATTGCAATAGCTGCACCACATTCCATGTGCATCTGTGTTGTCTGAGGTTTCTAACCTGTCTGGTTCCCGCAATCGTTAAGTCCCAAAGAAATCACAAAGAGGTCTACATTAGATATAAACTGATTGGTCCATTAGCTAAGGCTTCTTATTAACTCTTATAACTTATATTAGCCCATTGTTCTTGTCTATGTTAGCCACGTGGCTTGGTACCTTATTTGGCGGGGCAGTCACATCTTGCTTCTTCTGTGGCTGGGTCAGGACTGCAGACCAAGCTTTCCTCTTCCCAGAATTCTCCTGTTCTCATTGACCTGCCTCTACTTCCTGTCTGGTTGTCCCATCTATACTTCCTGCCTGGCTACTGGTTAATCAGCGTTTATTTAAAATATAAGTGACTGAATACAGACCATTGTCCCACACCACATCTGTCCTGCAATACTTGAGCCACTTTCCTGGGGATGAACTAAGATGTGTATGGTTCTCTCTCTCCATCTCCTTCTCCCCTTCCTTCCCTGCTACTGCAAACCAAATCCCACTAAACACTTTTGCTCACACGTCCTTTGAACTATATTTCATCTCCAAGGGGCTAGACTTGGCGCTTTTCAAGGAGAGATATGCAGAATTTAGAGACATTGTGATAGGTTTCTGTAGCAAGTCATTTGATCTCCAGAAATGAAAGTCCTGAATCATGTAAAGAGTCCGCCCATGAAAATGACATCTCCCTGACTAAGATGGTTTTCCAGCCAGGAGTAGAACCAGGGATCACTTGTGCAATGTGCCTTAGCTTCTCTCCTTCCTCACCACTATAGATGGAGAACAAGCCACTCAGCACTGGCCCATGGCTGCTCATCTCTTCTGCCATGTTCTTTCCCCTCCATACTGTGTCTATGGATCCCAAGGGCTGTTTCTATTTCCACCCATTTGCCACAAGTCAGCCCCTCCCCAAGCACAGACAGGTCACAGAGGACAGAAAACATCTTGTTGGCTAGGCTATTTTTTCTCTTCCCTTCACAACAATAGCTTTATTTAGTTTCCTTGGGGATGGCTTCTCAGGGACCCTTTTCCCGGTCCCATGGCCCCAGACACTCCAGAGTTCAGCACTGCCCCATGGCAAGAGGCCTGACATCCTGTTAGAAAGGGGACAGATCCATCTTTGAAAAGAGATTCTCCACCCTGATAAGGCCTTACTCAATAGTACCCAAATAAGCTAAAATAAGTGGGGCGGCCCTGTGTTCTTGCAGGGTGTTCCCTTGGGAAGATCGGAGTCCAACAGGCTTAGCCAAGGCCAGCATTCTATCGACGACATCCTCACGCTGAAGCTGGAACTCTACAGTGGGTGCTTGGGGATGGTCTATGCAGCTTCCTACCCAAGGCATTCCCTCTATACTCTGGGTAATGGAGATTTATGCATGTGAAGGTTTGCATCCTTGCTGAACATTGCTATGGCTTGAGTGTGTCTCCAAGGGTTCATGGAGGAAGCCTGGTCTCTAGCTTTTTGTTGAGGCATCAGGACCTTTAAGAGGGGGTACCAAGTTGGTCTTTGGAGGGGGGTTTTAACTAGTTATGTGGGGCCTGGCTAGCTCTGCAAGGCGGGGTTGCGGAAGAGCTCAAATCAGGGCCTTCCCTGCTGCTTAAGCTCCCTCCCTCATCATATGATCACACACTGTTCTGGTTAGAGTCATGCGGGAAAGGGGAGCCACAACTGAGGAGTCTATGTCTGTTATTGATTGTGGTTGAGACCTGAAGACTGTCCTAAGGTACAGATCTGGCCCAAGAAGCCCAGCAGACACCTCAGACTTAACCTCATAGCCAGTGTTCTGACATCCAATCACAAACAGCAATCACAAACATCTCCAGTCACTTGTCCTGCCATGCACCTGGATGCCTAAGATAGGCATGGCACCTCCCCTGACTTCCTTAATTCCAACACTAACCAGGTCCAGGGTTGGCACTCAGGAAGGCCGAGGAGGTGTTTGCTGAGTGCCCGTGGCCTCTCTGCTCTGATAATCCCACCTCTGTCTCACCCTACCTCCCACTGCTTTTAGTGTCTTGGAAAAACACTGGGAGCAAATTTGGAATAATTAAACTGATCATGCCTACCGACAAGCAAGCATTCCGTTCTCTTACATTTCCTGTTCCCCTGAGCAATGCAACGGCCAGAAGCAAACCCACAGGCTGGCAGCATCTGGCTGCAGACAAGCTCTCCTTGTTTTCTCACCTGTGTGAGCTTAGGGTTCACAGTAGGCTCAGGCTGCCAGGATATTACCCTTACCACCTCAGGGACTCTCTAGGTGTTGCTCACATGCAGAGGACATCCTCAGTGGAAGAGTTTGTCTGGGAGGAGCCAAATGATCCTGAAGGGGCAGGATACAGGAGACCACCTTCATGCTCCTGAAGATAGGCCGCCTCGGGAATCCCCAAACTTCTGGGCTGCCCACGGCTCTTTCCTCTCCTTTCACCTTCTTCCTGTCCTATCCTTTTATTTATGTTTAAAATTTTTTTTTATCTTTAGCCATGGTCTAACTATACCACATATGCACCCTATCTTCCCACAGGAGTCTCTTTGGGAAGGTTTTTTAGCTTCTTTGGTTGGTTTGAATAAAAATGGCCCCTCTAGGCTCTCTGGGAGTGGCACTATTAGGAGTGGTGGTCATGTTGCATGTAGGAGGTGTGGCTTTGTTGGAGGAAGTGTGCCACTGGAGGTGGGCTTTGAGGTTTCCAATGCTCAAGCCAGGTCAGTGTGCCATTCTCTTCCTGCTGCCTGTGGATCAGATGAGGGGCTCTCAGCTGCCTCTCCAGCACCATGTCTGCCTACACACCACAGTAATTCCCCTTCATATGATAATGGATTAACCCTCTGAATGTAAGCCAGCCCCAGTTACGTTTTTTTTTTTTTTTTAATAAGGGTCTCCATGGTCATGGATGTTTCATCACAGCAATAGTAACCCTAACTAATACACCTCCCAGGTGCTTTGTCTGTAAAAGGAATGAAGTACACACCAGCACACCATTGTTGTGGGATCCGAGTCTGCATGTGAACCACACATGTTTGGATTTGGACCCCACGTAGTTCTCTGTGGGCAACAGAAATGGCATTTCCTGAAAATCAACCCCAAATACCCTAACCTTACCATCCATTCCAGCTAATGGACACTGTTTTAAAGTTTTATTTATTTATTTTTTTTTTTAGAGAAGATCTCTGGGTCCCACTGAGGCCAGGTTGGCCTTGGACACCTCCTGCATCCATTTTCCCAGTCATGTAACATGCCTGGCTCAATATTTGGCCATGTTGAGGCTCAATTCAGGGATTTCATATATGCTAGGCAAGAATCTGCTGATGTAGGAAATCCTTCAGCAAGTAGCCTTTAAGTTTCCCGCCCACTTGGGCATGACCTCTTATACTATAAATGCCGAGGCTACCTTTTAGTGTCTTTCATAGGTAAGAGACAACCGAGACCCAGGCAGAGGCTAGGGCCTGTGCTGAAGGGTGAGACAGGTCTCCGGCTAATGAACGTTTTAAGAGGATGTCTGATTCGAGAAGCCATATCTGTTCTGCGTTCTCCTGGTGGCCAGCTGTGTTTTGCTGCAGCCTTATAGTAGACACACCCTACTTAATTCCCACGAGCCCCATCACATTGTTGCTACTTCTGACTCATGAACCAGAACCCTAAGACCTAATTAAACAATCGTTCAGCTGATGCTGAAGCCAAATCCATGCTTGAGGACTGAACTGTTTCTCACATTGGCCCTGAGTCATAGGGATGACCCAGACCCTACTCTATAGAGAATCATGGGATGAATGGAGCAGTGGGTCACACAAGATTGATTTCAACTCAGTTGTGTAGTCCGGCTGGCTGCTTCAAGAGGAAAGGAGTATTGAAGAGGTTATCACAGACAACGAGCAAGGTGGTATTTGGACTAGATTTTGCAGATAGAGTCAGTTTGCCTAATAAAGAAAGGGCCATTCCAGGCAGATGTATCCATGAGGAAATGACATAAAAATGAAAACTTCAGAAGGTTCGGGAACCATCAGAGCCAACCATGGGGAAATCCTGCGAGGGAGAGGCTAGCCAGTATCTAAGCTCAGTGACGACCTCACTTTGTTACTGCTCTCTCTCTAAATGAGGGTAGACACATAGTCACTGCGTTCTCTGCATGTTCAGGGGGTTTATGCTAAAAATATGAGTTTATAAAATGTACACATTTAAACCAAACCACAAATCTGGTTACTTTGTTTTGGCTGCCCGCCTCCCTGCCTACCCAAACCTAGAGTTTCCAAAAATGAAGTCTTCTCTTCTTCTTTCAGGAACACATGTTGAAGCGTTTTCAGATGAAAGGACACAATGCCTTGAGCTTTCTTTAAAATAATCCCGTGCGGTCTGGATGTGGAAGTGAGTCTGGCGTGGTCACAGACGGGGTCTGAACTGGAGCTGAGCAGGGGCGCAGGCATAGTGCGGGGGCTACTTTGTGTTCATGTGTGTCTGACCATTTCCATTACAAGTCATTTTATGTGTGTATGTGTGTGTTCATGTTTGCACACATGTGTGCACATGGAAAGCATCTTCCTTAATCTCTCTCCACCTTATTTTTTGAGACAGGGTCTCTCAGTGAATCTGGAACTCACAAATTTGGCCAGACTGGCTGGCCAGTGAGTATTAGGATCCTCCTGTCTCTGCATCCTCAACTCAAGCATTGTGTGTGCCGTCATGTTTAGCTTTTTTTACGATGATGCTTGGAATCAGGTCCTTATGCATGTGTGGTGAGCATTGTACCAACTGAGCTATCGCTCCACTCTCACAGACCATTTCTTTCAGGGTCTCTCTCACTCAGTGTGGACCCCCAGAGTCCCAGAATGAATATCATAGCTAGGTAGGAGCACAAATGATGGAGTGGGTGAGCACAGGGCATGAAGCCAAACCAAAAAAAAATTGACTCAGTGGCTCAGGCTGCAACCTGCAGGTGGTAGGCACCAGACAGAGCTGATACTATTCAGTTTTCACTCAGGAAAGGGCACCCAGAATACTGATTAGCAGGAAGGTAGCAGTAATGGGTAGGATTCAGGAAGGTCTGGGAACAGATGAAGAATCCAGCTGAGGCCTGTAGGTTGAGTGTTGGCAGCTTGCTGTCTACTTCATATTGTCCCTAGGTTGTGCTGAGGTTGTGTCCACGGCTTAGGATGGAGGCATGAAGCTCCTAGCGGATCTTTACATCAACACATCTCCAATATAAATAAATTTTAGAACAGGCAATTACCTACTGGACTTGAGGCTGTAGTCTTGTCCTCCTGGCTACCTCTGAGATAGGACAATTACAGGTTCAAGGCTTGGAGTCTAGAGAATAGGTGATGCCTTGTGATGATAGGTTCATGAGAATTGCCCACTGGCCAGACCAAGTGTGACATCTTGTCCTGCCTCTGAGCCCTTCCTCGTTCAGACAAGCTGCCTGATGGCAGCTGGCTCTCTATGAATAGAAAAACCCAGGGAAGCAGAGGCTTTCTCAACTGCCAGATGAATGAGCCAGCCCAGGTCTGACCCAGCCTAGAGCAGCCTCTCCATAACTGTCTACAGGCTGAAGAAATGGACGTGAGATCACACCAGTGTCTGAGGAGGAGGGGCGGGGGCTCCGTTCTCCCATAAGATAAAGCCATTTCCTCTTAGCTCCAAAGCTTCAGAGAGGCATCGCTTCTGAATTAAATTCCAAGTGGAATAGGGCTGGGCAGAAACAAACCATTAATATGTCAACCCTTTCAACTTAGGTCTCCATCTTTCTCTTGGCTCCTTAGTGTGGGGTTTCCTCATTTTAGATGGATGGTGTGATTCCCTCCATTAGGGGAAAAAAAAACCCTTCTAGATGCCTTTAAATCAGGCAAATGAGTATGGGCTCCCTGTTTCATTTTGAAGATGTGGGACATGCCAAAAGGTTTCTGGACTGAATATTCAGTGACTGCATAATGGACCAAGGGATAATGGCCAAAGCCCCTAAATCACTCACCAGACAGGACAGTCTCAGCCACTGGGACTTGGAGACCCCTGGCAGCACTGTGAGTGGAGTCCCCAACACATGGAAAGATGGCGGGGAGTGGGAGATCTTAGCAAGAAAGTAGGCTCACACTCGAGGAACTGATGGTTCTGAATGGACCAAAATCCTTTAGCTCACTCATCATCTGAGTGCACTCAAAGATATCTCTATCTAACGTAGGGACAGAGGAAACTGAGGCCCCCATCTGTAAAGTGTTGCGGGGGTGTGGATTCAATATTAGCACTTCCTTTCTGAAATTTATTGTACCCACTGGTAAAACAGGTCTGAGTTGGAGAGTTGCAAAAACATGGTGTGGGGGGGATGGCCTGGTGATGGCCTGAGAATCGGTAGGTGGGCTGTGTTTCCTCACTCACATCTTGTTTATCATTTCAGATATTCCTATTTTTGATAGCCTCTCTCTGCAGGACCATTCTCAGGAATGCCTGGGGTCTAGAGCTCTCTTTCTCTCTTGCTCTCTCTGTCCGTTTCTTTCTCCCCATTTGCATGTAAAGGTGTGAGCATATATGTCAGTGCATGAACTTGTAGAGGTCAGAAGTCAACCTCGAATGTCATTCCTCATTATCTGTCTGCCTTGTTTTTGGAGACAGTCTCTCCTTGACCTGGAGCTCCTCAGTTAGGATAAGCAGACTGGCCAGCAAGCCCCAGTTAGCTGCCTGCCTCTGCCTCTACAGTGCTAGGATTGCAAACCCTTAAAATGTGGATTCTGGGGTTTGAACTCAGGACCTGTTGTTGCATGGTGAGCATTTTCATGGCTGAGTTATCTCTAGCCTTAGATCTTTGCTTTTCAAAATGTGCAGTTGTAGAATCTGTAGATCATCAATCACACATCTCATTTACACTCCAGATTGAGGGCTCAGGTCCTACATTTTAACAGGATGCTCAGCTGATGCAGGTGCAGGTTTGAGATTACTGGTCTACCTAACTATGTTGGTAGCTAAATCTTGTTACTTCTGAAGTTGACCCATTTATAAAAGGAAAGGGATTAATCTATTGACTTAGAGAATTAAATTCCTATAAAGATCAAAGCCTGTTAAGCCTTGAGTGAAGGCTTACTTCCGAGCTTTGTTTTTTTAAACTTGCACTTCCACTTTCTTATTTCCAAAGTGTTCTCTGCCTTTCCTTAAATCTTTTTAACAATAACTATGAAAGCACCGTGTGTGGAGATAAAGGATTTGAACTGGAAAGAGCGCCATGATCACAGTCTTGGGCCTCAGTTTTCTTCTCTAAGGAGATTATTGTGCAGACTGAAGCACGAGTTCCTTCTCATGCCTGACCTTGGGTAGGAAAGGGTCACTTGCCATCAGGTCGGGCAGGGGACAGCTCTTAACTGGAGGCCCAACAGTGCTGGAGTAACTTCTGTCTTTCTTCTCCAGCAAGCAGAGAGTCAGTCTCAGGGCATCTCTCTGTGCTCCCGGCTCACATTCATCCTGTGCACGCTTTAGGGTCTACTCACTCCTCACACCCAGAGACTCATCAAGATCTCTACTATGATAGCCAACTTAAGAGGATAGATCCGAGACCCAGAAAAATTGAGACACTCAGAACAAAGATCCCGACTAAAGCCCTCACGAAGGGTTTAAGGCACCAGGACCTTGCAGGTGGAGTTGAGGGTGGTAATATTATTGGCTCCCACACCAGCTGCTTGCTTCAGACATTTCACTGACATCCCTACAGAAAGGCTGGACCAAACCCTGTACGCACATGGCTGGGATGGGGACAAACCTCATAAAAGGCCCTGTTTGCTTACACTCTGCACAGCTGGGCTGGATTAGTCCAGCTATGTCAATAGCTTTGGAAAATCAGCAGGCTGGAAAAGCCCGCTTGGTCTTGAAGAGTGCTCCCACTCAGACTTATCTGGGTCTTCCCAATGCCAACGTCTCGAACTTGTGGCTTCGATAGAAAAAAAAAAAATCATCACTTATAGAAATCTTTCTCAGTTCTCTGTGTAAAGACCCAACTGGGAAGGGTGTGGGGCTGGGTTTCCTCTTTCCCTTCTCATTCTCATTTTAGGGAGACCCACCTCTCCTAGCTGGGAGAATCAGATGAGCAGAAACAGCAAGGCTCTGACCACTGATAGGGCTCCTTGTTCTGGGCTGCTGGGGGCTGTGTTCAGAGTACCCTCCGTATGAGAAGAGGTCTAGCTCAGGCAGGGTGGCTCCTTGGCTTCTGCTTCACTTCCTTTGCCATTCTTCTTCTCTTTGTGTTTTTTTAGAAGTGAGTGCAGGGCCTCATGGGTGCTGAGCAAGTACACTACCTCTATCTAAGTTCTTGCTAAGTTACACAGCCTGGCCTTGAACTTTCAACCGTGCCTCCACTCCAGAGTAGCTGGGATGAAGGCCTTTGCTACTCTGCCAGTCTCTTTCTTCAAGTGAGCTGGGGTGTTCTTGTGGAAGACTTAGAGCACTGAAAAGTTTTTGTTTTTGCTCTGTTTTATGTACAAGAGGAAACAGAACCATGGTCACTGCTGTAAGAAAGTTCAGCTTAGAGCACAGCAGAAAATCCCTGCTCATGTGTTTTGGTCATCACTGACTGACTTTGCAACTAAGTGCCAGCGATTCAGTGGCTGTGAAGGAGACTTTCTTTCATGAGTGCCCTTCCCCAGAGTGGGACCTCTCTTCTACCCTTCACTTTGGCCGTGGAGCAATCGGTAAAGGCAGGGCTGGGCTGGGTATTTGGTGGAAGAAGGGTGAATGGAACCACAAGCAGAAGCCTGCCAAAGAGCAAATGCAAACACGCCCCCTCCAGCACACAGTGGCAGTCTGTCTAGAGATATGTCTCCCAAAGCTGGGCATTTGAGCACTTAAAAATCAGTTGGTGGCACTGTTTGGAGAGGTTCAGGCGGCACAGCCTTGCTGGAGGAAGCATGTCACCAGGGCCAGGCTTTGAGACAAAAAATTTCTTGCCACTTCCCAGTTTGCTCCCTCTGCTTCACGCTCATGGCTGATATGTAAACTCCCAGCTTCCTGTCCCGTCTCCTACCACCATGTCTTCCAGTTGATGGCATGTTCGCTCTCCATCTTAGCTCTCTGGAACTGGAAGTCAAACAAACGCTTCCACAAGTTGCCTTGGTCGTGGTGTTTCATCACAACAATAGAATGGTAGCCAATACAAAGACCCTGTTGTTACCCCCACTGCTCTGGTTTGATTTCTGCTGTGATTAAACACTGACCAGAACAACTTGGGGGGGAAAGGGTTTGTTTAGTTACATGTTCCAGCTCCAGTTCATCCTTGAGGGATGTCAGGGCAGGAACTCAAGTAGGAGCCATGGAGGAATGGGCTTACTGGTTTGCTTACCATAATTTGCTCATTTTCCCTCCCTCCCTCCCTCCCTCCCTCCCTCCCTC
>NC_022024.1:36817642-36819354 GCF_000317375.1 Microtus ochrogaster
AACATTTTAAAATTTAAATATTTTGATCCTGTTCTTCCCTTTCCACAGGTCGATGCAGATCCTGTCCCCCTCCTTACCTACCCAACTCTAAATTCTTTCTCAAAACAAACAAGCAAACAAAGTAAAACTACAAGCCCTCAAAACCAAGGAAACAAAACAACACTCAAATAGAAAAAGAACCCCCCCAAATAAAAACCCCTGACCAAATTTTAATCAAATAAGAGCACACAATAACACGTAGTCCATTATATGTCAGCTACACACTACTCCTGAACATGAGGCAACCCTGGAGTGGCTGATGTACCCAGTGTCACTCCACTGGAGAAAACCGATTGTCCCCCGCCCAGCAGGTATAAACGACAGTTCAGTTGTTAACCCTTACCCTAGCAGCTAGGTTTTCATTCACCCATTTTTTAAAAATATAACAAAATAAGATAAAAAAAAAAAGCTATCGTATAGTAACTGGATAGGACAAAGCAACAGTAAGAAAAGAGCCCAAGAGAAGATACAAGAATCAGAGACCCACTCATCTGCATAACTTAGGAACCTCATAACAGTACTAAACTGGAAGCCATAATGTATACAAAGAGTCCAGACTCATGCAGCCCTGTGAATGCTGTTCCAGTCTCTGTGAGTTCATAGGAGCTTTGCTCATTTTGATTTAGAGGGCCTTGCTTCCTCAGCATCCCCCATCCTCTCTAGTTCATGAGCTCTCCCTGCCTCTTCTTGCACACGGTTCCCTGAGCCCTGAGCCCTGAGGGGAGGGATTTGTTGGAGACATCCCATTTAGACTTGCGTGTTCCAAGGTCTCTCACTCTCTGTGCAATGTTTCTTGTGGGTCTCTGTGTTTGTTCTCACCTGTTGCAGGAGGAAGCTTCTTTGATAATTCAGCTTGCTTTCTTATACAACCCAAGGCCACCCGCCAAGGGGTGGTACTGCCCACAGTGGTCTGGACCCACGACATCAGTCATTAATCAAGAAAATGACCCCACAGATTTTCCCAAGGGACCGTCTGCTCGAGGCAACTCCTCAGCTGAGGGTCTCTCTCTTCACGTGACTCTAGCTTATGTCAAGCTACTCAGCATACTCACCCAGCCTGGTTACCAGGCAGGCACAGGTGAGAAACCAGGGTTCATCTCTAGATCCCCGGAACCCACGTGTGCTACAGCCCCACCCACTGTTCCAGTTCACATTGATTGATCTCTCAGCTCAGTGTCAGGGATACATCAGTGAACTGGCCCTGCCTTCATGGAACTTAGTCCAATAGAGAGACTCTGTGACATCCTTACGCAGAGGGAGATACAGGGAGGCCATACGTGCAGAGCAGGGTGAGGGGGACAGGGAAGGAGGCCCACCTGTCGTCAAGGGTTTCCCTCAACTCCCGGAGAAGATTCTGCTCAAAGTAATCATTTATGCCTTAGCACGAGTCCCATGATTCCTGACTTCAAGGACACTGCAGCCTTTCAGGTCCTTAAAACTGCTATTTCTGTGAATGAAAGCTGCCCCCCCCACCCCACCCGAAGCTGCCCTTGCCATAATCAAGGCCAACATCTTCCAAGACTGATGGTTGTATTTCTCAAGTACAGGGACAGTGACATCATCGTTCCCTCCCCGGCTTGGGGATTTGATGGTCAGTATGAAGTCAAGGCTTGGAAAGGTGCCTGCTCATTGCAAACGACTAGGGGGAGGCCTGGGGTGGATGTACTGGAGTG
>NC_022024.1:36819605-36831002 GCF_000317375.1 Microtus ochrogaster
TCTCTCTCTCTCTCTCTCTCTCTCTCTCTCTCTCTCTCTCTCTCTCTGCCCCCAAAAGCTGAGAGGGAGGCTTTTTCTCTAACTGTTACCCATACCTGGCAGTGCACAGAAAGGACACAGAACAGATATTCGGGAAATGTGTGGAAATGATTGAGATGCTGATGTCTATCTCTATCTGACCTGGGGAAATGATAAGGGAGGATACCTGGCTGGTAGGTATGAACTTCCAGGCAAACGTGCTGTTGTGGTGTGTGAATGCAGTTTATCCCACCCAATGCCACGCTGAAATGTGTTTGTCACTGTGGCTGTGCTGGGAGTTTCTGAGAGGAGATTAAGTTTTTAGGGGATTAAAGTGTTTCTCTTGGGACTAGGTTAGTAACTGAGAGACAGTTATAACATGAGCCACCATTAGCACCACCTCTTCAGCCCACTGGCCACACTCCCCTGGCCCACCTGCTTTCCAAGAAAGGGCAGGTGAGCACCAGACCCTTGCCTAGACTTCCCAGTTGCTATTGTTTAATGCAAGATGTCCCCCATAGGCGCATATGTTTGAACAGCAGTGGTGCAACTTTTTAAGATGATGGAACTGTTAGAAGGTGGGGCCTCGCTAGAGGACGTGGATCTCTGGGGAGGGAGCAGGCCTTATAGATTACACCCTCTCCTTGATTCCAGCGGAGGCCTGTCTGTGTTGTAGCCTGATGCTACCAACTTCTTCTGTCATGGCAGAAGCCACCATGTCTTCCCCACTGTGATGGATCATATCTCCTGGACTGTGAGTCAAAATCAATTCTTCTTTCGTAACTTGCTTCTGTCAGATATTTTGTAACAACAACGAGTTAAGGAACTAATAGACCAGCCTCTGGATTAACCTGTTTACTTTGTAAATCACCAGGTTTAGCCTGTTTACTTTGTAAATCACCTGGTTTAACCTGTTTACTTTGTAAAATCACGTGGTCTCAGCCAGGCTATTATGGCAACAGAAAAAGAGAGTGCATTTTCTCATTTACCTAGTTGGAGAAAGCCCTCAAAGGACACATCTGTGCCTCACGCAGGCTTCCCATTCCCATGAAAGGTGCGTCACCGACTCCTGGTTTGGGGCGCAGTGAGCGCAGCAGCTGCTCCTTGTTTCCGTCCTCTGGGGCATATTATATAAATGGGTGGTGGCAGCCAGTGGGCTGGTGGTTTCCTGCTACAGCAGCCGGGCTGGGTATCCAAGCTGCCAGCGTTCAAGTTCATCGCGGCCTTCCAAACATTTGGGAACACAGGAAGCGCTGCAATTTTTAAACTCTCTTTGTTTGCAAGAAGGGTCTGGAGCCCATTGGGAGGATGGAAAACAAAACCAGGAAAGCAGATGACCTGCTTTGCAGAGGCAGTGTGTACCTTCCCTTATGGCTTCTGTGAGCCCCACTGCACCCTTGCTCCTATACACGCCTGTACATCTACATGCCATACATGTCACAGGTAAAATACATCATCTCCTCCTTTTACCGTCCTTCAATAAGAGGGATACAGATTATATCTGATACAGAAAGACACAGAAGCATCACTGATGACAGAGGGACACCCGGACACACAGACAGGCAAATGCAAACACACATAGACGTGTGGAGCTAGCCATGTGCAGACAACCAGACATGCACCACCACACAATGACACACAGACAGACACAGAGACATGCTTAGACTGACATTCATTCTTGTGGAAAGAGTTACACACACACACACACACACACACACACACACACACACACACACACCACATTTTCCAAGGAGTCAGGCAGCCTGCCTTGTCCTTGTTTTAGCCCTCAGGGGAGAGTAAAGAGGCAAGATAAAGTTTCCTCCATGTTCCATGGTAGACGAAGCAATGAAGTTTAAGACTTTTCTTTCTCCCCTCTATAGTGTTTATGTGTCTACCAGGTTCCATTCAATGTCTGCCCTTATTTAATTTACCAGCTTGAATTACTTTATGAGGCAAACAGATTATGGTGAAACAGTGAGGGGAGGCCGAGTATAGTGGTGCACGCTTGTAACTCTAGTACCCAG
This sequence comes from Microtus ochrogaster, assembly GCF_000317375.1. Classification (NCBI taxonomy): domain Eukaryota; kingdom Metazoa; phylum Chordata; class Mammalia; order Rodentia; family Cricetidae; genus Microtus; species Microtus ochrogaster. Next base: position 36,821,648 of record NC_022024.1, read on the forward strand.
GAGGCTGCTGCAGGAGGATTGACAGTTCCAGGCTGGCCTCAGCTACATGGCAAGGCCCTGTCTCAAACAAACAGACAGACAGACCAACAAATATAAAAAAGACCCAGAGGATATTTCTACCTAGAAAGGACATTTATCCCCTAAACAAACACAAAACTCAAAACATCCCCGAAATGTCCATCTTTAGCTCTGAGCTCAGATTGATTGTCTACTTTTGGTTTCTGGGAACATCTCTCTCTTTTAATGTGTTCTCAATTCTCTAAGTTCAAGTGAGGTGTGGCATCTTTCTCTTTTCGGAAAGAGAAGCTTAGGTCCTCCAGGTGAGCTGAAGGCTCTTAGGAGAGGGACAAAGACCTAGAAATCTATTCCCAGTTAGCAGGAATCACTCCGCTGTGCTCGAGCCTCGAATTCTCCAGGCAACAGAAGAAGGAGAAGGAGCTGGGAACCCAGGCAGAGGAAGGCAGAGCCCACATTGCAAAGGGCCCTGTATGTTCCTTTTTCTCCCCAAGACAGGGTTTCTCTGTAGTTTTGGAGCCTGTCCTGGAATGCTTTTGTAGGCCCTCTATGTTCTTAAATCTGCAGTGAGGGGACCCAGACAGAGGACGACCAATTCCATCGCAAACTGCCCTGTATGCCCTTAAATCTGCAGTGACGTCATGCATTCAGGAATCACACAGAGTTTGGATGTAGAATGGGGCGAGTGACGTAGGAACTGCTGTCCTGGAAGCCAGGATGAAGCCCTCCCTCTCCACTGGGAATTTTCTCAGACCTGAGGAGATTGTGAAATGAACAAAGGTCTCAGCAGCCACATCTAGATGTCAGGCAGGGGAGGAAGGAAGCCTGGCTGTCATCTGGGCCACGTATGGGAATGAGTTCGCAAGCCCCACAGTGCTTGAGCAGCAGAGACTCTTCCCAACTCTGCAATATATCACAAGACTCATCAGAAAGTCTGTGCCAAACCACTAGATATGACATTAGAAGAGGCTCAAAACTGTGAACAACCCTGGGACCACCAGCTCAGGTCCTGTTTGAGCGGGTAGCAGTGTGTGATGGGAGGATGCTGGTGGGCCGAGTGTATTTTTCTGGACCAAGGAGCAGCCCGCCCTTCACTGCTTTTCCTGTCACCTCTGGATTGCTTTAGAGAATTTATAAACTTTTTTCTTTATATTTTTTTTTCTCAGAGTTACTCAGGGGAAATCTCTTTTCAATCTTCTTTTGTAGTCAGTTTCTAGTCAGAAGAATCTCTCTGCATATGCTCCATCCAGACTTCTTTGTACTGAGGGTGCCAGTGGCTAAGAGAGGCCACCCGGAGGTGAGGAAGGCACATGCTCTGGAAGGACCAGAGCGGCTGGCTCAGAGTCAGGACCTAAGTAAGGAGGCTGAACGCCTAGTCTGAAGAGTACATGGAAGTGAAATGAAATAAAATGTAAGAGGGTACCCCCAAACTCGCTAATGCACACCAGTCTCTCTCTTTCCTCCTTCGTCCCCCCCTCCCTTTCCTTCCTTTCTGGCAGAATGTCACATCACCCACACTAGGCTCAAACTCCCCATGTACCCAAGGATGCCTTTGAATTTCTAACCCGCCCCTTCCAAATGCTGAGAGTGAAGGCATGTGCCACCACACCTGACCAAATACATGTTTACTATGTCAACATCATATTTTTAAAGGTGGAAATCGGTGCAAATTAATCCATGGTGGACCAAACAGCAATGTTTTTGAGTGACAGAATCTGATGCTTCTGTAGTGCTGTCCCAGCTCCTCGACTCCTCAAAATATTTTTCAGATTTGGATCTCAACTCTACTTCTTAGTAAGGTGTGTTTTCCTCTATTAGGAAGGTTACTCTATGTATAGGTTTCATACAGTAACATGCACATAGCTAGAACGTACAGACTGCTGAGTGCTTCCCTACACTCACAGCCTCCTACAGAAGAGGGGGCTCCCAAAAGAGCCAGGACAAACAGATCCGATCTTCATCTCGACAGCATCGAGCAGTCGCTGAAGAAATCTAAGCAAGACAGATATTTCCACCAGAGCAGAAAGATCCCTTATAGGAACATCCCCCCCCCCTTCCCCTGCTTAGAAACTTAGTGGATGTTCACTGTTGCCAAGGTGAAGATCAAACCTCTTTGTTATGCCTCGTGGGGGTCCCTACTCTTCCACAGGAAACCATATACCGGTGTGCTGGGCCTAAAGACTCAATCTGTATAGTCCGTACAGTCCAGTGTCTCTTTGGACTGACCTTGGCTTTGGATTTGACGACCCCCCTCAACTTCCCCCAATCCATTGCTAACCCAGTCATAGGGCATTGTCAAATGCCTTCAGAGCCCAGAGCATCAACTGTCCCCAAAACCCACACCCCCAGCAAGGAAAAGAGAATAATAATTCAACACAGTAAACAAACTGCACAGGTTTTAATGCACTGTCTAGGACTCTGGGCTTTGGAGGATGGACAAGCCTGGGAGAACCGAATCTTCCCTGGGGTTGCCGTAGTTCATTTGCCTTTTCTTAAACAGTTACCATGTGTAGGGCACTATTATACCCAGTATCCCTTTTAATCCTCCTGGCATCCTGTGAGGTGAGTACTGTTACGATGTATGTTTCACAGATGAAGAACTGAGGACCAGGAAAATGATGGATTTGCCCCAGACTATATAACAAGTGGCAGGCAGTTCAGTGCTGGACCCAGGGCAATCAGGTTCATCCCTTCCAGTGTAGAGCCTTATTTGTGTAAGCCAGAGTGCTTCCTTTTTTTTTAATGTCACCAAAGGCAGGCTATGAATATGAGGTGAGGAATGTGCTTTGTGTGCTTTGATTTATTCCCTAGGAAAACATGACAGATATCTAAAGGTCATGTTTCTGCCACCCCTTCTACTGGTTTGCCAGGCAGAGAGATGCTGGGGCCAGCAGATATGGAGAAGCTGCCCTGGGAAGATAAGGGTGTTGGGGCTGTTCTTGGACCAGTGGCTTTGTTGTATAATCCAGGAATACAGGAGGAGGGTGAGTGCCTGCCCCATATCACCAGACCCTGTATGTCCCAGCAGGACTGCCATAATCAAGACACGGTGTGAGTGTGCTGTGTTTGATAAGTCCCAGGTTAACAGGAAGCCGTTGTGTGATATTGGCTGACACACCTCCCCTTGGGGACCTTCATTTTTTTCATCCTTGAACTAGTTGTGATGGGGCAGATGAATTCTGGAGTTCCTTCCTGCTACAAGCTCAATGACCAGGATTCTGTTGTTCTTTGTTCCAGGGTTTGGAGCAGGAAGAGTTTGGCTTAGCTGAAGCAGAAGCCCTTGGCAAACACCTTCCTCAATTGGTACCCTTTTATTTATTTCTCAGTATAACTCAGGGGTTGATTGCATTACTGGTAGAGAAATGAACCCCAAATCAAGGGAAATGACCATCCTTGTGTGTTTTCTTAATCTCATTTTCTACTGATGGATTGATGTAATGCATACAGTGTTTTCAAGGCTCAGGGAGACCGCTGCAGATAGGTTTGGCTCCTACCTCTATTAGCTCGTCAGGGGTTACAGGCAATGCCTTAAAGCTCATCATCTGGCCAGCTCCTAAAACCTTCTATAGTGGTTCAGAGTGTTTCTTATGAAGTTACAACGTTTGAGTTCCAACCCAGCTTGTTCTCAGAACGTTGTATGACTTCAGGTGAATCTCTACCCCAGGTTTGCTTGCTCTTCTGGACAATGAGAGACATCATAGTGTCTCTCACACCAGACTGCCATAGGGATGAGTTGACTTGACTTCCTCTGCACTCTGAGTGCTGGACCCAAACCAGAAGAGAAGCATCCGCCGAGGTTTCGTGAAGTCCTGGATGCTCATTTCTGTTCTAACCCCATGATTCCATCAGTTTGGTATCATTCCATAATTCTGGAGTGACTTGTCCCAGGCCAAATAGTAGGAGGCAGGTCACTCAGCAGATGATGAGGGATTTCGCAAGCCAAGGCCAGGCTATTTTCTACTGCTCCCTTAGGACCTCCTCTGGCATCACCTCCTCCCAGCAAACACTTCCTGGGTTCCCCCACACTGGGCTTCTATTTGTTGTAGTTTGAATACAGTTTTGAATGTGTAGTTTGAAGACTCCTGTCTTAGAATACTTGGTCCCCAGATGGTGGCACTGTTTGGGAAGGAACCTTTAGGAAGTAGAGCCTTATTAGAGAAAGTGGATCACCGTGTGTAGGCCTTGAGGCTTTAGAGCCTGACTCCATCTCTGTGGGGGCTGAAAAATGCAGGCCCATTTCTACCTTCTCTGACAGTCAGAGAGTTTGGAGATTGACAAGCATAGTTGTGACGTCCCAACTCAGGATGCTATTACTTGGTTCTTTGGAAATTAATTACTATAGCTCCATGCCATCCTGACAGGTGGTCAGGATATGCCAATGTACTTCTGCTCCTTCTTTTGTAACTGTGAGGTCACCTGGAGAAGGGCAATCTTCAGCATAGGTGAGCTAGAGCACCTTCGTTACCTAGACAACAGAATGCTAATGATTTGATGTCTCAGGGTGATAAAATGATTGGCTGTGTGAGTTATCCTTTGTATTGTGTTAATAAAGTCCTTAGTTTCCCCCTCCCTCGTTTACATCAGGTATAAAAGCTGTGGAAAAATAATTGCAGGAGGATTTCAGGATTTTAGTATTTCAGTCGCTGGAATGCCCTCTTGATACTTTCTATGGTTTCTGTCTTATTATTTTTACGTGTCTTCATATTCTTTACTTATATTTCTTCAATTCCCATGCTCCTATCCTGGTAAGAAGTATTTTTGTCTGTTGAGGCCGGGCCTCAATACATCTCCTGTTATTCTCTGCTTTCTGAGTACAGATACAATGCGACGCCGAGCGAGCCTTCTGCTGTCTCTACCATGCTTTTCCTGCCTGCTGCAGGTCTTCCCCACCTTGGTGGACTGTGTCCCTGTAGAACTGCAAGCCACAAACTGTTCCTCCCTTAAGTTGCTCTTGCCATGATATTTTATTACGGCAACAGAAAATCAATGGATGCACTATTGAGTTATTCTTGCCCACCTCTATCTACTCTACACTCTGAGTAGAGATGGTATCTGTAAAGGAACAGTCATGATGTTTCCTACTCCTTACTGTTATCTATCATCTATCTGTCTGTCTGTCTATCTATCTATCTATCTATCTATCTATCTATCTATCATCTATCAATCATCTATCTTTCTATCTACCTACCTATCTATATCACCTACCATCTTTATAAATCTTTCAATCATTCAAATATCTATCATCTGTCTATCTTCTATCTATCTATCATCTATCTACCATCTATCTACCATCTATCTATCTATCTATCTATCTATCTATCTATCTATATCTATATCTATATCTATCTATCTAATCACCTACCATCTTTATAAATCTTTCAATCACTCAAATACCTATCAGCTGTCTATCATCAGTCATTTATCGATCATTTAGCTCATCTCCATCCATCCATTCATTTATCCATCCCCTGTTTATTGTCCATCGTCACAATCTGGTATCTCCATCATATATTTGGAGGCCTATTACATGGTAGATGAGAGAAATGAATCCGAATTCCCAGAGCCCAGGATAGAGGAAGCTATTTATTCATAGTGGACATGGGTCAATCACTGCCTTCGCTTTCTCATCCCAAATCAGAACATGTCCACATGACAAATATTTGAAATAGGGACGCCCTGGAACACTGAAGCAAATATTTGACAGTTACTTTAAAAATCCCTCGTGCAATCCTGGCTTCGGTGGCTATTGGATTTCCTGGAATCCGGCTCAGGAGCTTGGCTGGGGTTCTGAGAGGACACAGCAGTCTGTATGTTTGTATGTTTCAAGTGCCAGGCCTGTAGCCTGCCCTGTTGCCATTTCAGGGATGCCCATTTGTCTCCACTGACTCTTGGGGATGCCTTTCCCTTTTCTAATGTTCATAGGGCAGCCTTCCCTCTTTGGTTGGGAGATGTCAGAATGTGTGGCTTAGTACTGCACTGAATGCTTTTTTAGTGTGACTTAAGGACCTGCCCCCTCCCCACTTGACCCTGGGCCACCTCTTGCATCTCACCCTTCCCAGTCCCTCTTTTCTATGATCTGGGTGTTGTAGGGCCACAAAACCCATGGGTTCACCTCTAAACAAGCAGCTTCTTCTTGCCTTTCTTCCCTTGTGCCCATGGGTCCTCTGCCTGAAATGCTGTCTCTCTCTTTGCACTGTCTTCCAGTCTATCGAGGGCTCACCTCCTCCAGGAAGCCTTCCTTGGGATGCCCAGGCCCCCTAATCACATCCTTACAGCGTTTATTCTAGATCTCGACATAAGAGGAGAAGCTCGGTCCTGCCTCACCTTGGTGTGCCATGCTTTGTGCAAGCCCATGGGAGGCCTGTTCTTTTCTGAATGGAGATGAAGGAGAAGTGAGATGGGAAAGGGGAGGTGACAGGAAGAGAGGAGGGAGGGGAAACTGGTTGGTATGTAAAATAAATGAAAAATTACTTAAATAAAATTTTAAAAGGGGGTGGGGGAAGAAACCACAGAAGGGTATAGCGGAGTGGGAGAGGGTCCCCCAATCTTCATAAACACTTTAGTATTTTTCCAGGATGCTTGATTTTGGCTGTGGGTTAGAAAACAGTCTTAGACAGGGTGCTGGACAAGCACTGAGCTCTAGTCAGGTGGCTCTGATTTACCCCTCACTTCCATCTGGGGATGCCGCTCCCCTCTCTCTCTGCAGCAGCAGTAGCCACGACAGTTCTGTGGGCTGATTATTGAGGACTTCATGTGGTCAGGAGGCATCAAACATAGCAGAAATCACTGGATAAACTGTGTCACTGTTGGTAATGCTGCTGGAATCACAGGCAGAGAGGCAGCCCACCTGCCCTTCAGAATCTCCAAGGAACTGAATGTCTATGCACTTCCCTGGGTCTCTTCCTAGGGTCTGATTTGAAGGGTCTAAAGGCCCATAATCTGCATTTTATTCAGTCATTCTTGACCTAGAAGTTTGGCCCATAACTATCTCCTCAAAAACATGAAAATGCAATGTCTACATAGAACTTGTTCATGAATATTCACAAAGGCATTTTTTATATTAGTCAAAATATGGGGGCCTGCCTAAATGTTCATTAACTGGTAAATGAATAGCCAAAAATGCAGCTATCCATACAAGGGGTTTAAAAATGGTTGCGTGTTTCCGTGAACACACTAAACACAATTGCACTGCACAATTTACATGAGGGGGTGTGAATTATATCTTAACAAACCTCCTACAGAGAGCCTAAATGATTGCCCTCACATTCGGTGAAGAGACCTCATTATTGGAGCCTGATTTTCAAGGATGCAGATTTTCCTTCCTTTGCTCTAAGGATAGGGACTCCCACTTCCAAAGCATGCCCGCCAGAAAGTCTCACGGTGTTGCTGGATAAGAACCCTCTCCATTTTCCAGAAGGGTTTTTATGAACACAAAACTGTGAAGGGTTGTAACCAGGCAGGGTCCCGTCCTAAGCCTTCTTGATCAGATGCCTTATCAAACAATAATGAGGATGTGTTTCAGCATATAAATATTCCTTAAAACACTTAAAACGGCATTTTTATGTTGATCCAAAACATGCAAGATGAAATGTGTGCAAATCACAATTATGCAGGTTAGTTTAAGATGGGCGTGGGGCTCATCTGTAATCCTAACACAGGGATGTTGAGGCTGGAGGGTCATGAGTTCAAGGGCAGCCTGGACTGCCACAGGAAAATCACATCTCAAAACAAAAAAAAAAGCTCAAACCAAACAAGAAAAAGAAAAAAAGAATGGTCTACGGGGATACCTTCTGTGCAAGAACAAGGACCCAAGTTCAAATTCCCAGGAGCAAATATAAAAATACAAGCACAGCAGCATGCATCTGCAACCTCAGTGTTTGGGACAAGCGGTGGAGGGGCAATGGAGAGAGGAGTGTCCCTGCAGCACATTGGTCTGCTGACCTAGCTCATTCGGTGAGCTCTGGGTTCAGAGAGAGGCTCTGTGTTCAAAAGTAAGAGAGCAATCAGAGAAATGATCTGACACTGACCTCTGACTTCTACACACATGTGCACACACCCACATTAATAGGGAACTATAAAACACGCACATACACACACCATGGCAAGATGATCTTAAGTAAAAGTCATGGAGAAATCTGTCTCAAGGGATGAGAAGAACAGAGAAGAGTTTAGATAACTGGTCCTCATCCTTGCTTTCTTGCTGCCGGCACATCTTGGTCCCACAGTGGATTCATTGCAATCTTCTGAGAATGGGTGGCCATAATGGGAGGAGGGGGGTATGGACAGGTATATGGGTGGGCGAGAAAACCAAATAACAGAGAATAGATGAAGGAGAGAATGGAAAGACACCAGGAAAAACAAACAAACAAATAGCTCAGACCCCAAGATCCTAAACTTCCTACATTTTACTATCAGTGTGACTGTAACCTTGAGTTTAGCTTCCTTCTTTGCAGAATGGGAGTACCCACACTTTTCCTGCCACACTGCCAGGGCCACAAGACAATGCTCTCAGAGAGGACAGGTGGCAGGAGGGACATTAAAGGGAAGAGAGAGAAAATAGAAGCCATTTTACAAAACATACTGAGTATCTACTGAATTCCAGGAACTTCAGGTAGGGACCAAGAGATGGAGTTGACCTTGAGTCTCCATGTCTTAAGGAGTCTCCAGTTCAGTGGGAGCAGTCAAGCCATACAAGCAACAGTCTAAGCACAAGGTCATGCATGTAGGACCAGAGGTCGATGGGGCAGAGAGGAAGCAGAGAGGGGCTAAGGAGGAGGGAGACTCTTACTCTATCCCTGCAGCCACAACGGAGAATAGGCTCTTCTAGGTGACAGGTGGCAGCTGTCCTGCTTGCTGGGTCAGTGTCAGAGACAGTGGAGCTGCCTTTTCAGCAGACACTGGCTCCATGGAGCCCTCTCCATGAACCTCTTCTAGCCCAAACAAGCATGGAGCTTGCCAGACAGGCTGGGGACAGGACAGACACACAGACACATGCACAGGAAACAGAGCCAATGGTCACAGATTATTTTTGTTTCTCCCTCTCCAGCGGCAGCAGAGCCATCAATAGCATTCCTTTCCCTCCTAACAAACACAGTTTGTGTACTGGAGACTGCCAGGAAGTGAAGAAATTCCCTTTGGGACCCGCAGGGGCCTCCTTCCTCCCTCTATGCCCAAGCAGGAGGCGTGAAGCCTGTGGAGTTGCAGTCTTTGATGGCTTTCTCTGCTGTTTCTGACTGTTCCTGGGAAAGGGAGGGAATGGCCCAGAAAGTTGTTGAGGTCTTGTCGTATACATACAGGGAACAGAATTCCAAGCTGGGGCCGAGGTAAAAACACAAAAAAA
>NC_022024.1:36831323-36840955 GCF_000317375.1 Microtus ochrogaster
TGTGTGTGCATTGTGTATGCAATCATGTGTATGTGTGTGGATAGATGTATGTGCATGTATGTGTGTGTATGCATGTGTGTGCATTGTGTATGCATGTATGTGTATGTGTGTGGGCAAATTGCATGTGTGTGTGTATGTATGTATGCATGTGTGGTGAACACTTGCAAAGCTGCTGGGTGACATTAGCTGGTTTGTGTTTTCACTCTGCAGTGCCCTTGTCTTTCCAGCACTGCTGCTGTCCTGTGGTCACTGTTTTGGGAAAGGTCTGTACCCCGTTGCTCTCCAGCTTTGATTCAAAGACCCAGTTCCTTATAAAAAGTAAAGTAACTCTTGACACAACAGAGATTGGATTTGAGAGAAATGCTGATACTGAGCAGAAGGCTTCTCACTTCTGGTACGGGAAAATAGCTCGTTGGCTGTGGGAAGGGAAGATGCACAGATTCCCATAAGAGGAGCGTTTGGGGTTAATTTGTGGGAGATGTAGCCTGGTTTAGGTTTCGTATAGATACAGTGAAGATCAAGTTCAGAGACTAGTGTAAACATTAAAGTGAGCAAGTGTGACCTCTCAATTACCACAAAGACACCCCTTTTACCGCCTACACAAGTTATTGATCACCTATGCGAATAGAAAGACTGTAAGTTCTCTCTTTGGGGTGAGTTTTGGTGGACATGATATGAAATGAAGAGTCCCAAGTTTATGGAAGAGAGTTAGAAACAGAAACAGCTATTTCCTGGCCTATCCACTAGAGCAACATCACAGCTCCTAACTCCTCACACCTATCTGCACACCATTTGCAAGGTGACTGCTATGCTTGGACTACTGTTTGTACCTCCTGTCCCATGCTGGAAGCTTGTATTAAACCTGAGGGGTAATCGAACCTTCAGGACGTCAGGCCTCAGAGCTGATTAGGCTCCTGTGGGTGCTGTCTGGGGTTGCCAAAAAAGCAAATTTGTTTTTCTAGGTTTGTTCTCTTGCTTCGTGTTTTGCCTTGTGACCTCTCTCTTATGAGCTTCTGTCTCATGGCCCTCCCCAGAAGCCATGTATGCTTTTGGTGTGTGACCTCTTGAACTGTGACCTCCACAGACCTCTTTCCTTTATATCATCCCCAGTCTTGGCCATTTCATCACAGCTCCACAAAAAGGATAAGACAGAGACTTTGCCATTTCTTCACTTGGAGTGTAGATCTCTCATTTTTAATTTGGGGCTTGGCTCTGTCCCTTGCTTGGGACCGTGAGATGGAAACAGTGCTTTAGTTTTTTTTGTTTTTTTTTTTTTTTCGAGACAGGGTTTCTCTGTGGCTTTGGAGCCTGTCCTGGAACTAGCTCTGTAGACCAGGCTGGTCTCGAACTCCCAGAGATCCGCCTGCCTCTGCCTCCCGAGTGCTGGGATTAAAGGCGTGCGCCACCATCGCCCGGCTGGAAACAGTGCTTTAAAATGTGATTTTGTATTTAGGCACGGTCCTCTCGAACTTCTACTGTTGTCATGCTGAAAGCATGTCCTGATGAGCTGCTGGTCGCCTTGGAGCCAAGCATAAATTACCCAGTTACTGTCTAATCCATGGGAGCAAGGATAACGAGATGGCTGGGAAGATGAACCAGTTGGTAAAGCACTTGCTTTAGTTTTATCTGTAGAACCCATGTGAAAATCCAGGTGTGATGACGCATACTTGTAATTCCAACACCAGGGAAGTAGTGACAGTAGGACATTGATGCCCACTGGCCAGTCAGCCTTGCCTAACTGGTCCAGGCCAGTGAGAGACTTGACTCAAAAGAGGTGGATTACATTTCTGAGGGTAACACTTGTGGTTACACATACACATTTATGCACACATGTACACATGATTGCACACATGCAGACATACATGAAAAAGGAATATTTTAAGCTGCTGAAATTTGGGGTGGTTTATTAAATGTCAATATAATGACATATATACTTTTGACATACTTATGACAATAGATGTTAGAGCCCCCTACTTTGTTTCAGGCATAGGAATTTTGGCATAGTCCAAGTTAACCTCTATACTGGATATTTCTATGTCAGCTTGACAAGAACTAGAGCCATCAGAAAGGAGGAAGCTTCAATTGACAAAATGCAGAGGCCATAAGCAAGCCTATGAGTCATTTTCTTAATTAGTGATTGATGTGAGAGGCCTAGCCCATGGCTGGTGATGCCATCCCTGGGCTGGTGGTCCTGGGTTCTATAAGAAAGCTGAGCAAGTTGTGAGGAACAAGCCAGTAAGCAGCACCCCTCCATGACATCTGCATCAGCTCCTGCTTCCAGGTTCCTGCCTGTTTGAGTTCCTGTCCTGACTTCCTTTGATGATGAACTGTGGATAGGGAAATTTAAACCAAATAAACCCTTTCCTCACCAACTTGTTTTTTTGGTCACGGTGTTTCAGCACAGCAATAGAAATCCTAACTAAAACAATTTCCAAATATTCCTCTTTCCTAACGAGGAGGTTGAGGCTTTGAGCAGCCTCTCTGGTACAGGGTGATACAGGGAGGAAACATCAAAACGTGGAGGTAGCCCTGTTATGCCGCCATTCTATCAGGGAGGAATGAGGCAACGAGAATGGAACACAATGAAAATAAGTCACAGCTGGGCTCTGAGCCAGACTCATCCATAGTCATCCCTGAGACCGCAGCAGCCACCATGACAAATCAGGACAGTGACATCACAGGGTGATTCAGGCTAGAGATGGCAGGACAGGGAAGCCCTGGAGAGAGCCCTGGTCAGCTATAAAACCTCAGTCTAAATAAGGACAGGGCGGTGACATGAGTAGACAGGGATGGGCCACAGAATTGGGTGGTTTGGGACAAATAATAACTTGAAACTTATTTTGGAAAAATATTTTCCCAAGTGTCTCACCAGACCCTGTGGGAATGAGGAATTAGCAGGGAAAGCCAGGAGGGAAGGTTGACGGGGTTGAGAAAGGGGCTCCTGACCAGCTTTGATTTCATGAAGCACAGAGCAACAGATATTCTTTGGAACTAGGACTTACTCATCCACCCGGTTCTGTGAGTTATCCCTGTCTAAGGCTGACTCAGTCTGAAGCCCCTCTACTCATCCCCAGTGGCGGTGACAACAATCCTTCACTTCACACGCACCAAGGGAGAGACACCCTTTTTAATGCTGTCCATCTTTACTGACTCAATCCTTACAATGAGCTCAGGGTTAGCTACTCTTATGCTCTCTGATACAGCAATGAAAGAGAAAACAATGGCTCATAGATAGAATTGACATAGTAAAAATGGCAATCTTACCAAATGCAATCTACAGATTCAATGCAAGGCCCATCAAAATCCCAACAAAATTCTTCACAGAACTCGAAAGAACAGTACTCAACTTCATATGGAAAAGCAAAAAACCAAGGACAGCCAAGACAATCCTGTACAATAAAGGAACTTCTGGAGGCATCACAATCTCTGACTTCAAACTCTACTACAGAGCTACAGTACTGAAAACAGCCTGGTATTGGCATAAAAACAGACAGAAGGACCAACAGAACTGAATTGAAGACCCGGATATTAATCCACACACACACACACACACACCTTTGAACATCTGATTTTTGACAAAGAAACAAAAAGTATCAAATGGAAAAAAGAAAGAATATTTAACAAATGGTGCTGGCATAACTGGATATCAACATGTAGGAGAATGAAAATAGATTCATGAATGAAAATAGATCCATATCTATTACCATGCACAAAACTCAAGTCCAAATGGATCAAAGACCTCAACATAAAGCCAATCACACTGAACCTCACAGAAGAGAAAGTCGGAAGTACACTTGAACACACTTGGCACAGGGAACCACCATCTAAATATAACCCCAGCAGCACAGACACTGAGAGTAACAATTAATAAATGGGACCTCTTGAAACTGAAAAGCTTCTGTAAAGCAAAGGACACAGTCAACAAGACAAAACAACAGCCTACAGAATAGAAAAAAATCTTCACTAACACCATATCAGACAGAGGTCTGATCTCTGAAATACAAAGAACTCAAGAAACTGATTATCAAAAGAACAAATAATCCAATAAAAAAAATGGAGTACTGACCTAAACAGAGAACTCTCAACAGAGGAATCTAAAATGGCTGAAAGATGCTTAAGGAGATGTTCAACATCCTTAGCCATCAGAGAAATGCAAATCAAAACAACTCTGAGATTCCATCTTACACCTGTAAGAACGGCCAAGATCAAAAACACCGATGGCAACTTATGCTGGAGAGGTTGTGGGGAAAAGAGAACACTCCTGCATTGCTGCTGGGAATGCAAGCTGGTACAGCCCCTTTGGATGTCAGTGTAGTGATTTCTCAGAAAATTAGGAAATGACTTTCCTCAAGACCCAGTAAAACCGCTTTTGGGTATATATATCCAAAGAATGCTCAATCATGCCACGAGGACATGTGCTCAACTATGTTCATAGCAGCTTTGTTTGTCATAGCCAGAACCTGGAAACAACCTAAATGCCCCCCCGACCGAAGAATGGATAAGGAAAATGTGTTACATTTACACAAAGGAGTACTACACAGCAGAAAAAAATAATGACATCTTGAATTTTGCAGGCAAATAGATGAATCTAGAAAACATCATTTTTAGGGAGGTAGCCCAGACCCAGAAAGACAATTATCACATGCACTCACTCATAAGTGGTGTTTAAACATAAAGCAAAGAAAACCAGCCTACAATTCACAATCCCAGAGAACTCAGACAACAATGAGAACACTAAGAGAGACATACATAGATCTAATCTACGTGGGAAGTAGAAAAAGACAAGATCTCCTGAGTAAACTGGGAGCATGGTGACCTTGGGAGAGGGCTGAAGGGGGAGGAGAGAGGCAGAGAAAAATGTAGAGCTCAATAAAATCAATTAAAAAATATTCCTCCTTTCCCAGCCCCTGAATAGCTGGGATTATGTCTTGGACCACCAAACATGGCTTGGGTTTATCTTTACAAGCAAAAGAGAACATTTTCATTTCCTCCCATTGCTTTATTGTGTGTGATCATAGCTATATATCATCATCAAACAAAAAAAATCATTTTTATATCAGACTATTTCTACACATATTTGCAAAAGCAAAAGTAAACAAACAAATGGTGTCCATGGATGCCATCCAGGTTGACAGCTGAGACTGAGGGTTTAATGTTCCATTTCAAGTCCAGCAACAGGAAGGCTGCCTCACGCTGAGTCCCCTCCCCCTACTTCACTGTGTGCACAGGCCTCTGAGTGTCTGACCCTAACAATATGCTCCAGGAACTCCTGAAGTTGCTTCCCTTCTTAGCTCACTGGATGTGCTGTGTGCCTAGACTCAGGAGCGTGCTCTTCATGCTGTTCTATGCACTGGGCCATCCAAAGACGGTGACTTCAGCAGGGGTTCCAGGATCTGCTATGTCCACCCTCGGCAAGGCTGACTCATCTACTGTGCTTCTGGAATTGTGGTTCCATCTGGGCCAAAGATTGCGTCTACCAGCCAGGCCTCCAAGTAAAGCTTGGGGGTGCAAGCAGGGCTGAGCAGCTACTAGGGAAGGAGGGACTGGTGGCTGTCTGTCCTGTCAAAGGATACTGCACACTACATGGGGTGGGGACTGGTGGATGTCTGTCCTGTCAGGATACGCTACATGGGGAGGCTGGTGGATGTCTGTCCTGTCAAAGGATACTGCACACTACATGGGAAGCTGGTGACTATTTGTCCTGGCAGGATATGACATACTTTGTCCTGGGCTTCTCACAATGCCCACAGACATCTTTAAATAAAAGATACAGAACCAAAGAAAGAAAGAAAAGGAAGGAAGGAAGGAAGGAAGGAAGGAAGAAAGAAAGAAAGAAAGAAAGAAAGAAAGAAAGAAAGAAAGAAAGAAAGAAGCAAGCTCTGCCTTTGACTCAGAGAGAATGTTCTGGACTACTGTGCTTTATGTTTTAGTGAATATCATTGTAATGACTCAGGCTCATCATTAAATGAGATAATGTTCACCAAGCACAGAGGCCATTGCCAAATAATTAAGAAGTACTGTACTATCATCACAGTATTGAGCATTCTGCTACATGAAACACTCAAAGCAGGGTGACTTTTAAAGATAAGAGGTTAATTTTGCTTCATAATTCTGGTCCAAGGGTGAGGGGTTGCATGTGGTGCTAGTCTTCCTGTTGGATGCATACTGAGGTGCCACAGGACACCGCATATACAAAGACAGAGGCATGCATATTTCTGTGTCTTGCTTTGTTCTTTTAAAACTACCAGGATTCCATTATGATGACTTTATCTAACCATAATCTTCTCCCAAAGGCCTCATCTGTAACCACAATCAATTAAATTTCTATACTCGTAACAACAACTGACAAGGGGATGAAATTTCAACACGGGAAGCCCTGGAGGGCACTTAATCCATATCTAAACCAGAGCGTTGCATATTGTCTCACTGGCACACATCTTATTCCATTACCTTATGGGAACTCCTTCTGTGGCCCTGCTTAGGGAAGTCTTAGTGGAGAAGAAAAATACTTTGGTTCATGATGAAACTAAAAGGTGAGTTCTTGAAGCCTTAGAGTCAGCTGGATTCAAAGTTTCACGGGTGTCCAGGGAAAAGAAACCAGGGCCATGGCCAATATCAAGGGGTTGAGGACAAGAAAAAGAACAGAGAAGGTCAACAAGGTTTCTTCATTCGGAAGTGAGACCTCCTTCCCAGGGTCTCTCTAGAGGTACTGTATAGGCAAAACCCATCACGTTTGATAGAAGAGCCCTTCTGTGGCGGGGGCATGAGAAGTGGGTATACCTGCCAACCGTGATATGCAGGGCTAGTAACCATGGGAACAAGTGACCCAATGGCAGAAGATTCAGGAGAAGTGGTGCCAACAGATGACTATCAAAAAAATCTGAGAAGGGCCAATTTTTTTTTTTCCCTCTGTATCCTAAAATGTCTGGAGGTCTTCAGGTGACATCAGATCAGGATGCTTGTCATCATTACTATTTCAACTTCTATCGAGTATTGAAAGAATGGAATGCTGAGTAGGGTTGGCTTCTTCATGGCAACTCCTCCAGGATCAGTTCAGCTTGGGAGCTCCCTGGATTACGGGAGGAAGAATCTCAGTGAGGATGGCCACTGCCTACAAGACACCACCTGTGCTCTTCGTGATGCTTCTTGGGAAGGTGCTGTAGACTCTATAGTCTGTTCTGCCTATGTCCTGTCCATGCCTTTCACCCAAGGAATTGGTCAATGTCTAGAGATGTTCTCGAGGACTGGCTACTGACATATCCTGGATCTAGGGTCAGGATTTCTAGACATCCAATGATGTGACCACTGGAACATCAAAGAATTACCTTGTGTAAATGTTCACAGTGCCAAAGGGGAGATACTTGTTCCCTGGACTGCATGGTCTGTTGCCTTAGTCCTAAACACTGTCAAGGTTGAAATCTTATAAAATGATAGGGATAATTGATCTTTTATATATGTAGTCATCAAGATGGTTCAGTTGGGTCTGTTCGGTAACTAGCATCTGGTATCTACATACTCGTACACAATCTCAGTGCAGAAGAGATAATCAGATTGCCTCACAGCTGGAAACAGAGCTATACACGCTTCAACCCTTGGGCAAGCCTGAGTCCAGGATGTGAGTATCTTCCCTGAAAGTGACTAATATTTTTTGCTTTAACTATCCCACACCCTGGTAGCTGAGTTTTGAGGTATTATGCAATTGTCAATGCAAGCATGGAGAAGTAAGTGAGATTTATACCCAAATCTGGTTTGACAAAAGCCACACTTGTTGAGTGGGTGGGGGGAACCACCACTCAAACCTGAGAAGCACAGTCTCTGGCTGACGGAATTCATACCATAAAAATCTATCGCACATGGACAGAACCTCAGAGCAGGAAGTGACGTCAGAGACTTTCTTGTCAAAATCCCCTTATTTTACATTTGAGAACTTGAAGTCTGTGAGGGAGGAGAAACTTCCCTAGAGTCACACCCTGGTTACTAGAAGGGAGGAAGTCGGAGCGGAACACTCCAAATACCCTGTCATCTCTACCATAATGGGATTCCTTCCAGGTTAGAAGGCACAAGAAATATGGTTTCCTAGATTTTCAGTTTAAACTCCACGATGAACAAGAACTTGACTCTTAGAACCCACACATACACATGCTTGTCTTTTGTCCAGACCCAGAGGCAATATTGAAATAATTCCCTCTGTGGTTGCATCGCTCTGAACATAAACATATGCCTACCACACACACACACACACACACACACACACACACACACACACACACACTTTTTATCCCTTTCCCGGAATGACTTAATGATTTCCATGTAACCAATACGCTGCAGCTGCTGGTTTTCTCCAGCTAGGCCTTAGAAAACCATCTGTTATCAAATTGCCTTTCCATCCATTTTTTTTTCCTCAACCCGGAAACATTTTGTTCTCTTTTACTTGGAAAAGGGAAAAGTAAGAAAGGCTAAGATGGTTCTCTTATACTCAAGAATTTTGTATCAATGGCAAAATGTCATACCTAGAATCCTTGCCATGGTATCAGATGAACCTTGATCTATGCTTTTCCAATTTAAAAACAACAACAACATCTGAACAGAGTATCAAAAGCACTAGAAAATATAAGAAAAGTGTGAGGGGGGGGGATATTTTTTTTAAAAAGTAAAAAAGAAATTCTAGGACTCTACTTCCAACCAAAGATATGATGAGTGCCGGGGAGGATCTGGGGGGATCAGTATCTAGGGGTGGGGGAGGAAGGGGCTGAAAGAGAAGTCTACTTTGCTCCCGCATGGTTGACAGCATATGGTTGGGAGATACAGGAAATGAAGTGTTGGGAGGCAGTGTCCAGAGGTGGAAAGTGGGTTTAAAGAAGATGTCCAGTGGCTGAGGTCAAACGTCAGCTGCCATTTGCTTGTTTTGTGACCTTCAGAAAATCGACGGGCCTCTGAGCTAATGTTTTAAATTTGCGGAGTACCTTCCCCTTGGGTGACTGAGGACTGGAATGGGTGATCATTACAGGTGTGTGTTGGCTCCCTCCTTACTTCCTTTCCAGCCCCTTCTGTTCTGGCCCAGGGGACGTAAGAAGTGAGTGTGTTTTGTGAACACTGAATGTATTAGTTTCGTCTGTGCTGCTGTTAAAAAAAAAATACCTGACAGAAACAACTTAAGGGAGAAAAGTTTAATTTGGCTTCAGTTTTTAGAGGGATTTAGTTCCCCATGGTGGGAGAAATATACAGCTCTGACCGACTCCATTTCCAAGTTGGGGTAGTTTACCCCTCTTTAGGCAACCTGGTAGTTCGTCTCCTTGCTCCTGGGAGGTTACTGTATTGATACTGATCTTAACAGACACCTGATCCACATAGCACACTACAGCCAAGAACTTTTGGACTCCAGAGATCTTTTTGCCTCAGTCTCCTGGGTAGCTGGGACTACTGGTATACAGGACCACACCAGACAGTATGAGCAGCTTTGTATGCCATAGTAGGGTCTTTTTTTAATATTTATTTATTATGTATACAATATTCTGTCTGTGTGTATGCCCGCAGGTCGGAAGAGGGCACTAGACCTCATTACAGATGGTTGTGAACCACCATGTGGTTGCTGGGAATTGAACTCAGGACCTTTGGAAGAGCAGGCAATGCTC
>NC_022024.1:36841055-36846540 GCF_000317375.1 Microtus ochrogaster
GGGTTAGGATTCTTAAACGGCAAGCAATCAGAAAGCAGGTCCCACCTTCTAAAGACTCTGCAGCCTTCAAAAGAATACTATACTTTGACGACCAAGGGCTGAGAACATGAGTACCTGTCCATCACTGTCCTGTCCTGGCTTGTGCTGTGAGGGACATTTCATATCCAAACCATAACAACTACACGGTACCATTGTTATCTCCTGGACTTTATTTATAAATAAGCCAGTCTCAAGTATTTTGTTACACCAGAGGAAATGCATTGAGATGAAAACCCAGCTCTGCCACTTGGTGGCTATCTGGGTAATAACTAACATCTTTACAGCCAGCTGCTCACTCCACCCATATAATGGGGACAAGGGCAGTCAGGAGGACATGAGGACATGCTATCTGGAAGTAGCTGCTCTATGGATGATGTACAAACATTGGACTCACTCCCTCTGGGAAGCAGATTTTTATTATCTAATAAGTACGGTGGTTTGGATGTGGTTTGAGTGTCCTCAGGGAATCATGTGTTAATGTTTTATCACTGTGTGGTATGAGGACAGGGCGGCTTTAATTCACCAATGGCATTTGGAGGTGGGGGTTCTGTGACATGAGTAGGCTTTGACAAGACATCAGGGCAGGGTCTACCACTGATTTCTAAGAAGAGAGAAAGAGACCAGAAGTCACACACCCACATTCCTGTCTCTTGCCGTGGGGTAACTTGCTCTGCCTCAGGACTCGGCCAGTAAGCAATCATCAGATATGGGCCATTGATCTTTGACCAAAACCCTGAGCCAACATTGGGCTCTGGTCTTTGTAATGTACTCATCATGTGTTATCCCATTATGGCCACAGGAAACACACCTCTACAAGGAGGATTCATGAGCCTCAAGTTTCTGGAGGGCAAGTCCCACACCCTCTACAGCACAGCAGATATGAACCACACACACACACCTATCAGGGATCCAATCTGTCTCTCCTGTACTTGATGCTCGACTCTGACCAAAGAAGGCTTGATTTATTGGTTTGTAAAATGGATAGAGAGCAAAACCCACCTCACAGACTGTCGGAGGCTTAAAGGCAGCGTCATCTGTCAAGTATATGGGAAGAACTCAATAAACCTCATGGGCTGTCACCAGGCTTGAGTGTTTTAAATCTGATGCAGGATTTTCTCGCCTTTGCATTTCCTGGGGTGGAAACTTGTGCTTTTCCTGGGGAAGATGACTATTGTGACAGCCATAGGAGACAGGACCAACGGCAGTTAACTGTTGACATTCAGAATTAGCATTTCCAACAAGATTTTATTTTATATTTGTTTTTTTTGAGACAGGGTTTCTCTGTAGCTTTGGAGCCTGTCCTGGAACTAGCTCTTGTACGAACCTACAGAGATCCTCCTGCCTCTGCCTCCCGAGTACTGGGATTAAAAGTGTACATCACCATTGCCCAGCTCAAGGTTTTATTCTTAATGTTTCTAAATGTGTGTGTGTGTGTACATAGAAGCAGAAGAGGGAACTAGATCCCTTGTGACTGGACTGGTGGTTAGTTGTGAGTTCTAAAGCTTGTTTTTCCAGGCTCCAACCACAGCTCAGTCCCTTCCAGCCGTGTCATGTTGAGGGAGTACCTCCGAGGACCTCTTTTTCACTAACTTGGTGGTAGCAACGATTGTACCCTCACAAGCCAATGTGACTTAGCACACATCAGGCATTCAGAAGATGGAGCTGGAGAGACAGCTCAGCAGTCAAGCTATTGCAACAGACCCAGCCTTCACAACATTGTACTCACGTGCACACACTCTCCCCTCACCCCCTACACCCTTGGAAATAAGAAAAATAAATCTTATAAAATAAAACAACAAAAAATATCCAGAGGAGACTTGCTGCTGCGATCAATCCGGGGGTCTGTTTTTGCTAGCATCCTTTCTCACTACGCCCTGGATGTCTGATCTGCAGAGATGTTGCATTGACTAAAATGAATGATGCCATTCATCCCAGTAGGCCGTGGGCTGAAGAACAAAGGAGAGATCCTGCAGTCTTGGGCATAAACAAAGACAGTCAGCGAAAGTGTTGTGTGGCCGGAGACAGCCCTCAGAACGTTTCTGCCTCAGTCCATCCAGCTGCTAAAGCAGCACCACAGACTTGGGAACAAGACAAGCTTATCTTTCACAGGCCTAGGGTTTGGGACTTCAGGGTCAAGAAGCTGGAAGGTTCTCTGAGTATCAGGGGCTGCTTCCTGGCTCATAGATTTGCAGATGGAGTCACATCAGCATGTTTTCATGTGGCTAGAGGGGTGTGTGTGTGTGTGTTTGTGTATGTGAGAGAGAGAGAGAGAGAGAGACAGACAGACAGACAGACAGACAGACAGACAGAGACATATGAGTATGCTGGCTTCTGTGGAGGCCAAAGGTCAACATCAGGTGACATTCCTCAAGCTCTCCACCTGGATTTTTGAGAGTGGGTCTCATTAGCACCCAAGGTTTGTCAATTAGGCTTGCCAGTGAGCACCTGGGATCCTGGGTCTCACCAGTGCTGGGATTACAAATTTGCCCCACCATGCCCAGCTTTTCCACATGGGTGCTGGGGACTGAGTTCAGGTATTCATACTTTCACAGACTGAACAATTTCCCCAGGTCTTCTTGGAGATTTTTTTTATAAGGGCACTACTCCCATTCACAAGGGCCTCAGCCCTACAACTGAATCACTTTTCAAAGACCTTATCTCAAATTCCGTCTTTTTGGAGGGGAATAGGTGTCAATATATGTGCTTGGCAGGGACACAGCATCTGGTCTGCAACATCTTAAAGGATTCTGGCTCACACTCATCTTTGCATCCCATGGGTCTCCCGACCTGCTGTGCACTGTGCTATGAGGGTCTGACCTGGGGAAAACGGTGCCGATTTTACCTGCTGTAAGTTCTCTACTTCAGCGTGTCCTCTGTGGAGTGGAGACTACAGCAAAGCCCAGGCCAAGGCAGAGTGGTGGGGAATTCAGAGGATGGCTTTAGCACCTACCTCGGTCCTGCAACAGAGCAGAGCCTGGCCTCCGCACCCCCCACACCCCCAGGGCAGTGTTTGCAGCTTATTCATCCCGACCCTCCTATAACAGCCTGCAGAAAGTGTGTGGTCCTCCCAATACTTGATGGATGGATGGATAAAAGGTGAATTGCTTGTTAAAGTCCTTGAGAAGGATTTGAGGACAGTAAAGGAGGTGTGGGGGAGGAGGGAGAGAAAACAAGAAGGGGTAGGAGCTGAGAAAGGACCTTTCCGTTTTGATTTGCAAAGAGGGTCTGAGGAGAGGAGATAGAATAAAGGCAGGGACTGGGAGAGAGAAAGCAGAAGAAGCAGGGCTGAGGGTGGGGGCAAAGGGCTCTACGTGGGCTGGCTGGTTACGCCCTGAGCTCAACCACGTGACTTCCCTGAACTCCAGGTGGCTGAGTGGGTGAGGAATGGAGCTGTCAGCGCCTGGGAAGTCTGAGGAATCCAGCAGTGCAGCAGAGCTGAGTTTGTGTTTGCAAAGTGAAAGGCAGCATCCTAAAGGCTATGGAGAAGAATTCAGCAAGGCAGAAGGCAGGCAGTGAGTATCTCTTCCACAATTGCAAAGTACCCATTCCTTCCTCAGGAAGAATCCAGGGCATTGCAATTTGTGCATTCTAACTGTGAAGTTGTCCATCTTAGGTATCCCACAACCAGCAGATGACAATGCTCCCCTTTTGACGGACAGGGGCGTTAGGGGTGCCATTGAGAGACCGGGAGTGATATATTGGCTAAGAAGGAGACAGAGGAATGACTGGATATCATAGACTGATCTTCAAGACTGAGCTCCGTTTGAGGAGGAGTAGAGAGAGATGTAGGAGAGGGAGAAAAGGGACATGGTGCATGTAGTGGCAGCTGCAGGGATTACTGCTAACACATGGCCAGCAGATTACCTGCTGGGTGCTATTTGGAGGACTTTGCATGCTGAATCTCAGAATTCTCACAGCAACACAGTCTGAATGTGCTTTTGGGATCCTCCACTCATGGGTGAGGAAACACAGTCTGAGCATGCTTTTGGGATCCTCATGAGGAAACACAGTCTGAGCGTGCTTTTGGGATCCTCATGAGGAAACACAGTCTGAGCGTGCTTTTGGGATCCTCATGAGGAAACACAGTCTGAGCGTGCTTTAGGGCTCCTCCACTTACGGCACTGGGAGTTCAGTGTTTTCTTTAAGGTCACAGAGATAATGAGTGGCAGCAGGCCTGGGACTGGAGAAGGAGAGCTGTAGTTAGGTCAATGCTCTCACTGGCGGAGATGCTCTGTAAAAAGCTCTCCCACAGGGTGTAACCTTAGGGGAAGGTCTGCTTCCTGTTTCCTGGCTGCTTTGCCATGCTTCTTACTTAAAGCATTGGTTGACCCTGCATGGCAACCCTGGGCCAGTCAGTTGACCAACCTACCAGTCCTGGTTCTGAGAGGAGCCGTGTGACCCAGAGAAAGTCACCTTCCTAGGGATCCATGAGTAAAGAGAAGCTGCGCTGGGCAACATAGACAACATCTACACTATTCCCCAGCTAGCAAATGCTTGCTCTTTCTAGGATCTTCCTTGTGTCTCCTTCATTCACCAGTTCAGTGATGACTCATACATCAAAGACAATTAGGGGTTAGGGATCTTAAGAGTAAGATGTGGCTCCTCTGTTAAACAAGTTGCTTCTCCAAATCGCCTTCTTATCCAAAATTAATTAATTAATTTTATGTCCTGGCCACAGTTTTCCCCTCTTTCCTCTCCTCTCAGTTCCTCCCTCATTCCCTCAGTTCCTACCCCCCAATCCACTCCTCCATTTCTGTTCAGAAAGGGCAGGACTCCCATGGATGTCAACAAAACATGGCAAACCAAATTACAGTAAGCCTAAGCACCTCCCCATATATGAAGGCTGGACAAAGTGACCCAGTATGAGAAGTGGGGTCCCAGAAGCCAGCAAAAGAGTTAGAGGTAGCCTCTGTTCCTACTGTTACGAGTCCTTCAAGAGGACCAAGCTACACAACTGTCACATATATGCAGAGGGTCTAAGCCAGACCCATGTAGGCACTCTGATTGTTGATCCAGTCTCTGGGAACTCCGTTATCCCAGGTTAGTTGATTCTGTGAGTTTTCTTGTACTGTCCTTGACCCCTTTGGCTCCTACAATCCTTCCTTCCCCTCTGCTGCAGGATTCCCTGAGTTCTACCTAATGCTTGTGGGTGTCTGTATCTGTTTCCATCAGTTGCTGGATAAAGCCTCTCTGATGACAACTGGGCGAGGCACCAATCTATGAGTGTAGCAGAATATCGTTAGGCATCGTTACATTGACTTTTTCCCCTTCAGTCATATGTTTTTGGGTCACCCTGCCTGTGGGTCCTGATGTTCCATGCAGTATCAGGGGTGAGTTTATTCTCCTGGCGTGGGATTTAGGCTAGAGCAGTCATTGGTTGGCTACCCTGGTGCTCCATGCAGTATCAGGGGTGGGTTTATTCTCCTGGCATGGGTTTTAGGCTAGA
>NC_022024.1:36846640-36850364 GCF_000317375.1 Microtus ochrogaster
CATTGGTTGGCTACCCTGGTGCTCCATGCAGTATCAGGGGTGGGTTTATTCTCCTGGCATGGGTTTTAGGCTAGACCAGTCATTGGTTGGCCACTCGCTCAAACTCTAGGCAATCCTTATCGTAGCACATGGCTGGGTTGGTGTCCCAATTCTTCTATTGGAAGCCTTGCCTGGTCACAGGAGATGGCCAATTCAAACTACGTATCTGCTATTGCTAGGAGTCTTAGCTGGGGTTGTCCTTAAAGATTCCCTGTGCTCAGTTTTTTATCTGATCCTGAAATGCCCCTCCTTTCCAGTAGTGTCTTTTAGTACTCTCTCCTTCCATATCCATCCCCCCTCCCTTATCATGTCCCATCCCCTCTTCCCTATCTGATCACTCATGTTCCCAACCCCACTCACCCCCAGTCCACTTACAAAGTCTATACTATTTCTCCTTCTCAGGGAGATGGGTGTTCCCTTGCTTGAACCCTCCTTGTTACCTAGTCTCCCTGGGTCTGTGGACTGTAGTTTGGTTATCCTTTATTTTACAGCTAATATCCTTTTATGAGCGAGTACATACCATGCTTGTCTTTATGGGTCTGGCTTACCCCACTCACAATTATTTTTTTTCCTAGTTCCTTTCATTTGCCCGCAAATGTCATGATGTCATTGGTTTTAACAGCTGAGTAATATTCCATTGTGTAAATGTACCACAATTTTTTTATCCATTTTTTTTTTTTTTTTGGTTGAGGGACATCTAGGTTGTTTCCAAATTCTGGCTATTACAAATCAAGCTGCTATGAACATAGCTGAGCAAGCATCCTTGTGGTATAGTTGAACATCCTTTGGGTATATGCCCAAGAGTGGTATTGCCGGGTCTTGTGGTAGATTGCAAAGCCACCACTTTCTTAAGGGGAGTCTACAGTCAGTTGAAGACAGACAGGGGCTCCTTAGAAGTTTCTCTTTTCACCTTTAACTTATAACTACCAGCCAATGAGCAGGCACACCAGTACCAGTTTCTGTTTGGTACTGCTTCCAAGTCACCTCGTCTCTACTAAGTACCCCAGAACAGTAGCTACGAACCGGACCTGACTCAACCTGGTCACCAGGTGGCAGCACTCCTGCACTTCCTCAACCTGCAGAGGTTGCTGGGAAACTTTACCCCCAGTCGTCCTGGAGGAGAGACCCCACTTTACAACGTGGTAAGTCTCATCTCCGTGCAAGATAGAAACCTTCAGAGAAGTACATATGAGATGAGGGAGTATGGATGGTATTAAGGAGGAAAGGAGTGATGTCTGGGCAGAGGAAAATGACATGACACGCTGCCTTATTCAACGCAACAGAACATTCTGGATGCCTTCCCTGGACTCTCCCCAGTCCTAGGTCTGCATTTATGATCCCCCTGTACCACACCCCTCATAACATTTGCCATACTCAATTTACATCATCCGCTTGTCTGTATCTCTTACAACTGGGATCACATCCATTTCCTCTTGGAAACACTGAGAAAGCATTAAAGTTCTTTGTTGAGTGAATGAAACTTAGTCTACAGACAAATTCAAAACAGATTTCTTTGGGCACCAATGCCCTGGAGAGGAACTCCTGGACCACTTATACCCACATCCTCAGCCATGGGAATTTCATAGGAAACTGAGAGATGCCACTCAAGGTTCCTTAATGTGAACCATGGGAGGAGGAACCAGCATCAGATTCACATCTGAATCTGCCCCAAAGATGCTCATGTTGCCTTTATCATACAGACTAACAAGGCAGAGAAGATGGTGAACTCAGCTGAGCCTGGAAACCATTGTGAAGACACATATAATCTGTGTTTTGTCTCAGTCCCATCTCTAACAAGGGAGAAGGGCACGAGCTTTAGAGTCCACCTGATGGGATAAGCAGCCACAACCTGCTTGTCTATCACCTTTATTCAGGTTCCTATTGTGCTGTCTGGACCTTCACCTTCTCACTGGAACCCTGGCAGGGAGGAAACGTGAGGGTACTGCAGAGGGGCCCAACCTCCTTGCAATCCAGTCGGCTGAAGGCAGCCCCTCTTGAAGGAAATGATTCAGAAACCACGATGGCCTGGCAGCCACTGTAATTCACAGTACATCAATAGGGGAATTATGTGCAGGACCGAGAATACCAAAGCTCATTTCTTTATTTCCTTTCTTCTTTTAAAAAAAATTTTTTTTTTCCGTCTCCCTCTTTGGCTACATAGAGCAATTCCATGGCAGCCCAGAAACACGTGCTTCTCACCAGTGGCTTGGGTATTATTACCGTGGAAAAGAAAACAAGACAGAGGAAACTCAGGACATAAGGGGACTGCAGAAGGTACACACTGGTGTGTGTGTGTGTGTGTGTGTGTGTGTGTGTGTGTCTCTCTCTCTCTGTGTATGTGTGTATTTTGACACATC
This sequence comes from Microtus ochrogaster, assembly GCF_000317375.1. Classification (NCBI taxonomy): domain Eukaryota; kingdom Metazoa; phylum Chordata; class Mammalia; order Rodentia; family Cricetidae; genus Microtus; species Microtus ochrogaster. Next base: position 36,849,037 of record NC_022024.1, read on the forward strand.
TTTCTTGTCAATGCCAATATCCCCAGAAGACCTGGAATGGTCAAGGAGAAAATTTAGATCTGGGAGAGAAGGTTGAGTATGCCACTTCCAACACCTTTGCCTATCAACAGGCAGAGTGAGGTCCTAAAGGGGATGAGACTGCCTTGTCCCATGCCCCGGTCAAGTCGTACCTTGTATCTGGCTGAAGAAACCATTATACTTCAAATCTAAAATTTTAGATAAGGCATAATTCTTTCCCCATGAGTTGTAAAAATCAGATCTTAATTTCTTGTTTGATACCCACGGACTGTCCTTTCCTTCTTGTTTTCTAGTGGAGAGAGACAGTTCTGTATGTAGTCACGGGTGCAGGCATCCATACAGTCTAAAGTGGTTTTGTAGTTCTCTTCTGATTGGCTGTCTCTGTAGAGTATGGCACGGGTGTCCTTTAGCTTCTGAGTACATCACTCTATTTCCCCTTTCTACTTCACCATCTTCTCATTTCTTGAATCTCTATCTCCTACATGGAGCTCTGTCCGGGCCCCCTATTCCCTAATCTTCATACTCCTGAGTTTATTGGTTCAGTGATCAGAAGTTAGTTCAAGTTTTCTAAACCTCTTCAGCAGCCTGCTGAGTCTCTTCTCTGAGAGTCACATGTGATCACACACCTGCACTGGATACATGAAACAGGATTTGCCAGTTCACCCCTCAAACTTGTTGGCTACCTGAGTTTGTTGCTAAGCAGCCATGTGTCCAGTATAGTGATAATTGGAAACGCCACAGACTCTGGAGGGATGACAGTGCCCTAAGTTACTCAACTCCCTGATTTCTTCATCTGCAATGGGGGATAGTAAAAATACCTACATCTCAAGGCCTTCATTAAGAGGAAACAGGAAGATACCACACCGTGAGCAGAGCACACACACAGCACAGGCTCAGGGCATGCCGAGCTGCCTTTTTCACCATGCATCTGGGCACACCTCCCACTTGAGTGACACTTCTTACCATTTCCCATACACATCTAGGAGCAAGCTCCTACGAAGTGCTGAGATGGAGCCCAGCTACTGCTTCTCTTAGAAGGCAAAAGAAGCTCCCCTTCTGGTTCTTAGGGAAAATTACGTTACTGCCCAGGGAGCCGATAGTACTGCATCCCGGCCACCCACCTCTCTAGTTTCAGTATCGTACTCTACATCACCCGCACAGACCTGCTGAGAAGGTGATGCTGGCTTGGATCATGATACTCTTTCATGTTTGCTCAGTCTTTCTGGGAGAGCTGGTATCTGTAACTATTTGTATATCTATGCATGTATTTATGCATTTATCTATATATCTATCTATGTATCATCTATCTA
>NC_022024.1:36850979-36851663 GCF_000317375.1 Microtus ochrogaster
GCTCCTATTTCAACATGCATGTGTGTGCATATGGTTAGAAGACCACCTTTTGTGGTCAAGACTCTTAGGCACGGACAATAACTGATTCGTGTTAGATCACATTATCCCTGGAGACCAAGCATCTGTTGCCAGGGAACAAGACACATATTTAAAGAGCTGTGGTTACAGAATGCAAGCTTTAGACAGCCTGCATCGAATAGGGGTGGGTCACTTTTCTAAGGAGGGATGAGGTGAGTAGCTGGGGAGTGGGGAGCAAGGATACTTGGAGGGTGGGTGCACTTCCAGAAGAGAGATGCTGATATCCCACCCGCTAGGTGACCACTGACAGGTTTCCAGGAATGGTGAGACAGTTTGCTTGGCAACAGAGCAAAGAGTGGTGTGTGGGTGGAACCTTGAGGCTCATTTCCAGCCCTGGCACCATAAAGTTGTCTGGTGTGTCCTTTCCTCCAGTGGCGGCAGTTTCTACACTTGTCAAGAGAGGATGGAGCGAGTGGGTCAGCCCTTTTCAAGGGAGTCTCCCTCTGCTGAGGTTCTTGGGGTACCCGTTAGGATGCCAAGTATCCCACCAGGTCTCCCACTCCCTGGTAGATGCACCTCCTCTCAGGTACATTGACACACGCATGTCCACATTCATAATTGCTCTCACCGCACCTACGCTGGCTAACTTTATGTCAACTTGACACA
>NC_022024.1:36851843-36856614 GCF_000317375.1 Microtus ochrogaster
GCTGGCCTCGAACTCACAGAGATCCACCTGCCTCTGCCTCCCGAGTGCTGGGATTAAAGGCGTGACAGAGGGCCAGCCCATTGAAGGTGGGCTGGTGGTCCACGGTTCTATAAGAAAAGCAGGCTGGACAAGCCACGAGGAGCAAGCCAGTAAGCAAAACCCTCCATGGTCTCTGCCTCAGCTCCTGCCTCCAGGCTCCTGCCTTGCTTGAGTTCCTGACCTGACTTCCTTTGGCGATGAACAGCAATCAATTTGGAAGTGTGAGCCAAATAAACCCTTTCCTCCCCAAGTTGCTTTACACATGCATACACTCACATACATGTGCTCTCCCTCACACACGCACACCAACACACCCAGTGCATCACACACCCCACTCACGTGCACTCATTCTCACACAGATACCCACCTTCACTCACACATCTCATGGATTTTTTATTTCCCAGTGTTTGAATGTCTTCAGTGTCCCTGACAATGGCTAAGTCTTGATCTCATCTATGTATCACCTTTAAATATATGTGGATTGGGGATAACATTTAGCTGTAGAATAGTTTTGGTGATGGTACTGTAGAGGTCCTGGGAAGGGCTCTTCTCAGGTCCATGAGGGGTAAGCCCCTTCTCTTCTAGGACAGGCGTATGCTTGAGACTTGCCTGGCACTTGGATCATCCTTTCTGTCCCTCTGCCACTCGGACTGTCCTTCGCTGTCCCTCGAATCTCTCTGGAGGACACTGTGCCCTGCTGCCTCATGAGAAGCAGATTCTCCCAACACAAAGCCTGACTGTGTGGAGCTGGCACCTTCCTGTGTGGGAACCCAGAGGCACTTTCAACAGCCCTTTCTTTCTCCCCGAGGCCTGGGAGCTGGGGAGGCGCCAGCTGGGTGGCTCCCTATTAAGAAACTGGGTGGGGTTGGGGGAGCTTCGGTGAAGAAGCCAGGCTGGTCTCCTCCCTAAGAATTTCATATAATGTAGAAATGGCGAGAGAAAGAAAGCTTTGTGTAGCGGTGCCTCGCTTTCCCATCAGGACATGGGGCAGCCAGCTAGGGACACTGGTCTGGGCAGAGAGAAGCACCTAGTTTGGCTGGCGCCTAAGTTCTCTCAAGGGCCACACGTGGTATGTGAGGGGGGACATGAATTCTATGGGGCGTCTGGTGTGGCTTCCTTTATGGATAACTCAAAATCCCTGATAAACTACCCCCTTCCATTTTCAAGAACATAGTATTGATTTATCAAAGCAAACAAGATTTCTTGGGGTGGGGATAGGAGTTGGGGTATTTCTTGGCCAAAGGGCATGTTTTGAAACGGGGGTGCTGTTGCAGAGCTGGTAGGGGAGGGAGAACAGGTTTTTCTTTACATTTAGGGTGTTGTGTGGGTGACAGAGCAATATCATTCCTCATTGATACCTCCTGCAGGCAGGGACTCCACAGCATAGAGTCGCCCCAGTCACAGATGGTAAAACACAAATGGTCACATTTCTTATCATAAAGCACCAGAGTCCCTGTACTATCTCACACTGAAGAAAGGGTCAGGTACAATCAACCAGAAATTTCCCTCTCAACTACAAAAATCTCACCCCAGCAGGGAAGGAGCCAAGCTATTGAGAAAATACACACAACCCCCCCAAACAACAACAAAACACCCAGGAGGGAACATAGGTTCCTATCAAGTGAGCATGGCTTTCAGAAGGAAACGGAGTTCCAGAGGGACTGGGATTAGGACAGTCAACAAAAGAGGAACGGACCTGAGGAACTGTGTCTGCATAGCTGAGCTGCGAGCAAAGCGGCAGGAGTTCGAGACACATAAGGCAGCTCAAGTTCCTATATGTGTGAAGGGGAGAGGGAATGATGCCAGAGAAATGAGCTTGGTCCTGAACATGTGGACAGGGTTGAATTTGGTTCTGGTGAGGGCTGAGCTCAGCAGTGGCAGGGCCAGGCATGAACTAGCCTAAGGAAGTGAGGCTAAAGGTGAAGACACCATTGCTGAGGCCCAGGGGAGAGATGAGAAGATGTGAGCATGGATTGTTACAGGAAAACAAACGGGCTTGGAGAGTGTGAGCATGTTTAGTGACAGAGATATGGTAGATACCAGAGGGCTAGGCAAGTATGGAGAGCAAGGGATGGGAAGAAGAGGCCTGAGGACTGTCAGGATTTTGGCTCAGTAACTGTGACTTGGATCATTCAAACCTGAGTGGAGCCGGTTCTGCAGCCCATGTGCTCCCAAGGAAAAGCTCTCAAGTCATGGGGAGAGGCTATTCCAGAAGGACGGTGGCCTCAAAGAACTGGACTGTGGATTTCATGTTTGTCAGTCACTTGCATCTTTACAGTGGGGGCTCATTCCATTGAGCAGGGATCTTACTTGAGTGGTTGCTAGTATACCCCAGCTGCTAATGTCCAGGTTGGGCCATAGAAGACACACGATAAACCTTTGCCACCAGTGAAGACTACAGAGGCTACAGATGCTAGAGGGTGGGGAGTCACTGTTCCTTCATGGCCCAATGACCGCGTTATTGAAAAGTGACCAGGACAGTAGGTGGTAGAGGTGAGGATGGTGGCATGTGGAAGCACCTATAAATCCCTGGAGAGAAGTCGGAAGCTGGATCAGTGCCCAAGTGCCCTGCTGCATGAGGACCATGGCGGAATGTCCATAAAGAGAAAATACTTGTCTTCAATTCTGAGCTCAGCTGTCATTGCATTGCCATTGTGTGGTCATTTCCCTCTCTAGGCTTCGACGGAGCTCTGGGCCTCCAAAATGAACATTGCAGAGGGAGTGATGGTGTGAAAATGGGGGATAAAATGGACCCTATTCTGACCACGATCTGACAGGAATCTCAGTGTGACCCATGTAAGACCTCCTCACGGGACCCTCTGCAGCCCTGTCCTGTTACATCCTATTAGAGGCCTCACTGTTCACAGTCCTTTATCAAGGCACCCGCCCGCCTTTGCAGTGCTGAGTGCTGGCTTGGGAAGGAGTTCCAGTGACGTCCACAGAGCTTGCCAACCAAGGTGTGTCATGGGAAGTGGAAGTCAGATTTTCCCATCAGCAAAGGCCTTGGGTATTTGGAAAAGGCTGGCAAGAGGCAACAGGGCTCAGACATTTTGGCACCAAGATATATCTGGAATTCTGTCAGAGAAGTGTCAACTTGTCCCAGGGAAGTTCCCTATCTGCAGAAGCCTGGAGGTACCCGGAGAGGCTCTGTGCCAACCTAACATCTCAGTTAGGTGTCTGTTTAAAGACATGTGCCAGCCGCAACAGCTTCCATTTTCTGATGTTCCCTGTGTTGCAGGCCCCTTGCTTCAAGCTCTGCCTGATCTCATTTGGTGGCCCATACACAGGACAGGGATTACCCCCCTATGCTTGCAGGCAAGAAAACTATCCCAGAAGTCAGTACGTGACAGAGTCACAGTACTTCTAGTGTAACTGAATTCAATAAGTACATCTTGGCCACACTGTATGACAAACACTGGTGGTGCACACACTGGGCTAGCCTTCAGTGACTCACTAGGAATTTCAAAATACCCTGAATATGCTAAAGTATAGAGTTCAATGCGTGGGCTCAGAGGTTCAGAGGCTCAGAAAAGGAAGGGTGTTATGGTTTACTGTGGGGTGTTTCCTAAGGGCTCATGTGTTGGGAGCCTTGCTTCCAGTGCAACTGTGCGGAGGGGTGGACATTTCAAAAGAGTTGCCTCATGGGAGCTGACTGGGCTAGGACCACTTTGTGAAGGGACCAATGATGGTCTTGTGGGTTAAAGAGTGGAGAGTTCCCTTAGTAGGAGGTTATCATATACCAGAGGGCTTTATCTTTCCTGGTCTTGTGCATCTTCAGGTACACATATGACCCTTCTGAATGTGTTCTTCTTCTTCTATTTTTCTATCAGCTTGTGACCAGTCAGGGAATCATCATGAAACATGGTTGCCCTGCTCTTTAGATTTTTCAGCCACTAGAATCATGAGCCAACTATTCATATGGTATTTATAAAATACTGTCTCAAGCATTCTATTATAGCAACAGAAAACTAAGAAAGACAGCAGCACAGACAAGAGAGCTGACCTTCCCCCTTATCATCTGCAGCACTCAGAAAAGTGGGCCCTACTCCTTGCCTAAACAACACAGGAGAGCTAGCCCAGTGGTTGGAGGTGAGGGTGATCCAGCCCCAATGTTGTGAGCAAGGGAGAGCTGACCCCATTACTGACCATGGCAGCATGGGAAGAGGAGAGATAACCCCCCGCCACACACACACACACACACACACAAACGCCCGAGACGGGTGGAAGAGCTGGCCATGGGGTCATAAGAGTGGGAGAGTTGTTCCAGCCCCTCACCAGCTGCAGCACTCAGGAGAGGGGCATAGGTCACAGGCCCTGATGGTCTAGGTGTGGGAGAGTCGACCCTGAGGGCATGAAAGCAGAACTGGTCCCACTCTTCACTTATGGCTGAAAGAGTTGAATTAGCCAGGGCAACACTGTAGAGCTCACCCTGGTGGTGAGGAGACAGAGAACGGGCAGGTGGACCAGTCCTGCAGCTGCCCAGACTGGGATCCAGGGCTATGGCTTGGTCTGCCCCAACATCCACCCCATCTCTGATCTACTGGAGCACTTGAAAGAACCTGACTCGCAAACCCAAAGTTGCAGGATCTCCACAACACAGGGCAACTGATACCCAAGAAGAGTCCAAGTGTAGGCCCATTGATAGTGCAATAAAAACCAGAGGCCTTGAACCAGACCAGTAACTCTTTGCAGTGAAGATTTGCAAGTAAATATTATGGACAGCAGGGTTTAC
>NC_022024.1:36857009-36863202 GCF_000317375.1 Microtus ochrogaster
CATAGAATAAATAAAAAGAAAGGGGAAAAAGTACGACAGAGGCTTCCACTCTTTTGAAAACTAGTGGTAGTGGCTATTTTCAAAAAGAGGCGTACTTCAATTAGCTTCTGAATAATGAACAAAAATGTGCCGGGGCAGAGTTCTACAAGTGCACTAATGTACTAGGAGGAACGATATTCATACTCAAGTGTTTACTGCACCGTGTTCATTATTGTACATCACATTAAATGTCCAAATGTTCATTAGTTGCTGAAATGACTGAATAAATCCAATTACATCAAGGAACAGAAATCACCAAAAGGAATGCATTATAGTTATATTAAACCCTAATCACTGTTCCCAATGCTCTGGAAATGCCCTAATCCCATCCATGCCACCAATCTCCTTATTCTTATTTTTCTCCTCAGAAGCATTTATCTTTGGTCATGCCCATTTTTACACCTCCTTGTTCGCAAGTGCACCAGTTTTCCCTTCAGTCTCTTATTTTCTTCCCCCATACCTCTTTTTCTTCCATTCATAAAGTCAGCAGCTACCTTAACGGTACAAGGCGCCACTACTCTGGGACAGGCATGAACCGCCACACCTCGTTATTATCATGTGGGTTTTTGAGATATAAGAGTCACGTTTGCAAGGCAAGCACTTTACCGACTGATCCATCCTCCTAGCCCAAGTCCATCAGGTTTCCTCTAAGTGACACAACACAGACCGGGCAGCTAATGACAAGGATTTGTTGTCTCATAGCACGGAAGCATGGAAGTCTAAAGTCATGAAACTGAGGAGTTAGAAGCTAGTAGGAGCATCCTTGCAGGAGCTTCTGCTGGGTTGCTGGTCACCTCTGGCAATCCTTGGCTTGCATCATCTTCATTCAAATCTCCTGCTTTCAATGTCACATGGTGTTCTATGCTGTTACTGTCACATGACTCTTTCTCCTGGGAGGATGTCATAAGGGCTTAGGGGCCAATTTATTCTAGCCCAACCTCAATCTGCCATGATTCTGTTTCCAAGTAGGGTGACAGTCTGACATCAGACTTCAACACACACACAAACAGCTTTGGAGGTAGAAAACAATTCTATCTAAAAAAAAAAAATACCCTTCTCCATTTTTCACTCACGGTTTTTAAGTACATGTGTAAAACAAGATCTCACTTCAGTCTATAGAGAATGGATTTCTGGGTCCCCTTTTTTAGGGTCTTTCAGTGAATATGCTGATGTAAGGGTTTTTTTTTTTATCCAAATTGTTTTTCTGCTTTTGTGGTCTTCGACCAGTATTCACTGATTTCTAAGGTTACACCCTTTCCCCTACCTATGAGACCCCAAGAAGACATCATCTATGATGCTCTTACCTCTTAAAAGTAGTAGTCAGTCAGAATGTTGCCTACATCTAGGTATAGTAACCAAGCCTATGGTGGATCATATGACCCAAGAAAGACAGTCAGCTTTCTATAAAATATTGCGATGTGGCATCAAGAGAGTTGAGGTCCCTTTATTTTGAACACAGTTCAGTCTGGCAACATCCTTGTCATCTGTTGCATAAAATGAACTTCTCTAAAACCTGAAGCACATGAACAATCAGGGCAGAAAGCCCAGGGAATGAGAACATGTCAATGACATCATTTTAGCTTTTGGGTCCGGCCCCTTTCTAAAGCCATTGATGCCTGAGATGCATCAGCGGATCTCTGACGCCGCTGAGATGCAGACAACCAACAGATTTCTTTATTTTCACACCACTACTTGGAATTGGGGTTTCTGTTTCTTTCAATTAAAGATTTTCTAATTCAGCTGCCTTCCACCATCACCAAGTCCTTGCTGAAGGAACAATCATATTCCCAAGAAAAAAATCCCACTTCAGATAAACTCTTCACAGTTCAAGGCTCTTTCCAAGGGGCCTTTCCTGCTATTCTAAGGGACTGGATCATGGTTCCTCTTCTCTGAACTAGATACCCTCAAGTGGATTACACACGGGGTCAAGCGGCTTGGACACTGTGGGCATCTGCTGAAATTTTATGTGCCTCCTATGACTACTCTGTAAGAAGAGAACCCTTAAAGTAGAAGTCAGAAGGTGTAGGCGTCTATGCCAGCAGTTCCAGTAATTAGCTGTGTGCCTGCAGACATGGAACTTGGGTTTTCCAAGCCTCAGTTTCCCTCTCGAACAGGCACACTGATTCCTGCCTCGCCCACCTCTGAAGATTACAGAGAGGATGAAATGAGAGTGTAAGTCAACAAACCATGAGTCAGGGGCCAGATAAACATTTTTTTTTTTAAGTAAAAAACAAGCCTGGTCTCACTGGAACATGGCCACACTCCACTGCTGACAGACTGCCCACAGCTGCTTTTGCACAGTAACCAGGGTGGAGTCTCATCAGTGACTTTACGACCTGCAAGCAGAAACTAATGTCAAGGGCCTTTTCAATTCTGTTTACTATCCAGTTTGCAGTTAGTAACTCCTCTCTGAATGAGGACTCCATAAAAACAAGGCATAGCTTCTATGATCAGCAGGATTTTCTTGTGGGTCCCACTCTCTCCACCCAGAAAGCTTCCCAAAGTGGTCCCACCTGGTCTTGGCCATGTGTGATGGTTGATGCATGATGAAGATGGGAACCAACTTTCCGGAAAGCAATTTGACAGCGATTGTGGAAGACCTACATACACCATCCCCTTGACCTCATCATTGCACTTCACAAAGTTGTCTGAAGAAATAATCAGAGTTTAGATGTGTCTAGAAATCCAAGATGTGACAGTGGAGTGATTGCATATATTATTCAGCAAATGATACCGCTATTCCAAACCCTGTTTCAAAGAATCCTTAATCGCCTAGAAAAGTACTCCTGCCGTAAAACTAGCACCAGAAAGGATAATTTTATTTAATATGACCAATTGTCAAAGCAAGTCTAGCAAAAAGCATACCCCAGTTTCATGGTGATTTTTCTCTGTGTGGCAGAATTACAAGATACCTTCACGATGGTATTTTTCTGTTCATTATCTTTTTAATCAGAGAAGGAATAATTTAGTAAATAATTCCTGGTTGGAGAACCTTGAGAGGCAGCTGAGGATGGATTAAGCAGGCATCTGTGTGAACTGAAAGGGGAATAAATGGGCACCCAGGGGAGGGGGAATCTGCTTTCTCCCAAGTTCCAGCAGCCACTCAACTCCTCTCACCCTGACCTTGTGCGGATTTGAGTTACTTGATGTACATGAACAGTTCTCCTAGTCACCCATCTGAATGCCTGCTCTTGGAGTGTATCAAGAACTAAGGGGCTTAGGACCTGAATGGAAGTTACTGACTGAGCTTGACCAACTGCTTTCCCTGATCTTTGTGAGCCATCAAACAAAATGCCAGAAATGGTATCTCCTGTGTACCATCAGCTTAACACCAGCAACACAGAAATGAGAAGGGGCTCAACTGACCACCTTGTTTCTCAGCCATGGATTCCCCTCCCCCCACTCACAAATCCTTGCTCTCTCAAATTTTCCTGACCTCGGGAATAGGCACCAGAATTCCTCCATATGCCCAAGCCAGTGGATGGCATGGGTTTGATCCCTGGTACTCATCAAACATGAAGGTTCATGAAGTCTGCTCGCTGTAGATTGTCTCCATCCTGTTTCTTTACATTGTTTCCATCTCGAGTCCATTGTCCTCAACTGGCTACCTTCCTGACCAATCTCTGATGGTGTGACTCTGCTTAAACCTTTCTTACCTTCCAAGACCTAAGACAAGATGCTCAACCCCACTTCCCTCTTGACCTAACGCTCCACCTCTCGGCCTCTTGCTTCTGACCACTCATTCCCTCTAACCTCTAACCTGCTGTTCCTGTCTTCTGAAGGGCTTTGTCCATGGGATCCTACCTGGCTTCACATCTCTTTTCATTGTTAATCCGATCAAATTCTCAGAGTCTCAAAACAGTGCCGGCTCCACCCAAGTGCTCTACAGGAGCCAGGCATTGCTGTGCCTGTGTGTATATTGTGTGCATGCACACAGAGGGCGGAGGTCAACCTCAGGTGCCACTCCTAAGAAGCAATCCACTTTATCTTTTTTAGATTAGAGCCTCTACCTGGGACCTGTGGTTCACTGATTAGATGAGGCTGACTGGTCAGTGATTCCCCAGGTGTTCGTCTCCCAAGAGCTGGGATTACGAGTGTGTACTAATGCCTAAATTTTTACGTGGATGCTGGACATTGAACTCAGCTCTTCAAGTATGCACAAGGTGTTTATTGACTGAGCTATATCCCCAGGGCTCCAGCTACTGAGACTCTCACGGTCCTCATCTCAGTCCAGTGCCAGCTTCTGGAGGAATCCTTCTAGCAGGCATCCCGAGTTCTTCTTCATAACAGTTAGGGGGCCCTATAATGAGCTGCTCTTACTTTCCTCCTCTCCACTGCCTCTGGGAGACTTCGGGGTACCCCAAGGGCAGGCTGAATCCACAGAGAGTGTCAGAATGCAGACCATCAGAACATACAATCGGTATTCATGGAATGGGCCAATGCTTACATCTATAACTGTGTGTCAACCATAAAATTTGGCACCTTTGTCCCTGCTAGCATATTGGGCATGTTACAGATGAGGCAACAGAGGGTCCTAGTCAATAAGCAATTCTATAGATTGTGACACTGGAGAGTATATAAATAAAACTCCAAGTCCTTAGCATGGCTCCTTCTCCAGTGTTTTTGCTCTGCTGTTTGGGTGGATGTTTTCTTGCTTTGGAATGGGTAAACATAAGTATTTTTCAGCATGAATCTTGCCCCAGGGAAAAGTTGCTTGGTTAACCTCTTGGGAAAGAAAAATACTTTTGCCTTTGTTAGCTGGCTCTGGGCAGCTGAGAGCTCTTTATCCTCACTGTCTGCTGCTGAGGACATAATGACCTGCCTCCAATCCCTTTTAATTATGGGATATCTGATAGGAATTTGGAAAACAACTTCTAATTTCCGAGGCTTGGATGCTAGCTCATGGTTCAGTTCCAAGGTTCTTACCAAGCATTTTAAAAGACTTTTCTCACCTGCCCCTCTGGGGTAGCACCCCAAACTGCTCTCTTTCCTCCCGAATCCCCCACTGGGGGCTGCATACCCATGCTTGGGTCATGGTCTCCTTGCTAGATAAAGGGTCCTCCTCCCTGCTGGGCTGCATCTCAGTGGTGGTGGCTGTACTAAAGCTGCTCTCAGCAGGGGAAATACCTGGGCTGGTGTCCAGGGACAGGCAGCCATGGGCGGGGCCGAGGAGTGAGTCAGGCCAGTTGGCTTGATCTTCTTGTATGAGTAGAGCCTTCAGTAACCAACCTAAGATCCTTAAGCCTCAATTTCCTTAACCATCAAATGAGAGTAGTAGTGTTTACCTTTGGAATTTTTGTGGTGAAAACATCTAGCAAGCTATTAATAGACAAATTTTCCAGGCATTGGAGCACACACCTATAATCCTAGAACTTGAGATATAGAAACAGGAGGATCAGAAGTTCAATGTAGTCTTTGCTATATGGAGAGTTTGAGACCAGCCTAGGCCCTGTACAAGAACCTATGTCAAAAAGATCAAAATTCAATCCACCCTAAAACTGACCAACCAACAAAACACATAAACAATTATTTTCTTCTCTCCTCTACTTTTTTATTTATTTATTTATTTTTGGCCAGGTTGGTGTAGCTCTCTCCCAGCCTCCACCGACACCTCTCTTTCACAGGCAAAGAAAACTTCATACATATAAAGTTTGGAAAAAGTGGTGGCTGGGGTTAGACAATTTTTACTTCAGCACAGGGCAGGGCTGAGCCCTTGTTGTATGGCTGTATAAGTATCTGTGGGCTGTGCGAGGGAGTGGCTTTGCACACTAGAGCCACACAGACATGCTTCCAAGCCCAGATCCTTCAGCTCTGTTAGTCACTAACAGCTAGCTGACAGTAAGGCAGGAACGGTGGTTCCCGTTTCACAGGATCTTAGTAGGAAGCCCTTCCCTCTGCTCATCAGCCTCGGCTCTGGAATCTCCCACCATGAAGGATCAAGGAGGGCCCTACCCTGGTACTGAGTATATTCCCAGGAGGAGTCTCTTGGTGAAACACAAGTAGGAACTAGAGGTCAATAATCTATTCTCCCCGCATCTTTTAACCTTCCGGATCCTGCGACCCTTTAACATAGTTCCTCATGTTGTGATGACCCCTAACCATAAAATTACTTTTGTTGCTACTTCATAACTATAATTTTGCTAGTTATGAATTA
>NC_022024.1:36863407-36873006 GCF_000317375.1 Microtus ochrogaster
ATCTATCATCTATCTCTATATCATCTATCTATTCATCCATCTATCTGTTTATCTGTCTTGTAAGGGAGGAGAGGACCAAATAGGAGTGGGGGCTACAACAGAGAGACAGACATGGAACACCTAGGGTTCAATATTAAGGTGGGAATACACAGACATACACATACACACAAATGAAAGATATTTTTTTTTAAAAAAAAAAAGATGGCCATGATAGATGGCACCTTGAAGTGCAAACGGCATTCTCCCCAAATCACCCCCCACTGCTTATACCCTGCGTCTATCAGCATGCCAAGGTTTTCCTCCCTGGACTTCAGACCCCTTCCCATAGCCAAGATGACTAGCATTAAGACCCTCATGATGGTCAGACTGTCTCTCATAAGAATTTATAACAAAACAGAAGAAATCTAGTTGAGTATGTCCTGCCAAGGGAATTGATACCACCTTAATGTGACTTTATTTTTTTTCTCTATGACATAGAGAGGAAGACAGAGGTGCTCAGCAAAGGGCTCTTTAGGGAACAAGAGCATGCATGGAACCACAAGTTGATTGCCCTTTGATTCAGAAGGTGCTGCAGACTCCTTGCCTACTCCTGAGGGAGGCAGGTCCAGGGATGGAAAGCCAAGCCAAGCCAAGCAGGATGTATGTGAGGTCCCCAGAATCCACCCTGTACCCTACCTACTGTGAGCTGGAGCTAGCGGGCGCCTAGGATAATAGCCTCTGGTCCTTCACACAGAAGCCTCTTTTTCTTCCTTCAGGGCATCTCAGCACACACTTAGGTCCTTCGAGGGGCACTAAGCCTGCAACTAACTCTCTCATATACCTTGCACGTGCGTGTGCTCAAACTGTCCTGCAAGTACTCCTTCGCTGTTGAACATGGCCTTTACCTTTCTTCCCTACCTCAGAAAGAGACGGGCATTCTGTAAGGTCCCCATCATGTGTTTCCCACCCTCTGAAGCTCTTTCTAAAGCCCTCCGAACTAATTAGTCCTCCCACTTAGCACCTCTGCTCATCTTGCCACTGACATGTATTTTGAGATTGTGCTATACTTACTTGACATTTAAGGTTACATTTCTAAAATCCATGGGTGATGGGATTTTGTATATTATACTGTTAATCGAAGAATAAAATCCTTCTGTCCCGCAGTTTCCCAAGCACCCATTCCTCAAACATAATCATGATTATCAATTTATTTGGCAGGCTTTTGGAAGTTTCTCTAAGTGGAAATCAGAATGTTTATATTGATAGTTATTTGACCCAAATGGGGTTACACTGAGTTAGTTACTTTTCTGCAAATTGTGGTTTCTAGTTTATCTTCACAGAAAAAGCATACCCATTATGTGAATGCTCTGTTGGATGTTTGTTCTAAAATTGTCGTTTTTATTCTCTTCTTAAAAAGTAAATTGTTTACTTTGCTTTTTATTTATTTAATTTTTTTTTTTTTGCCATTTGTTTCCCTTGGTCTCCTTTGGTTTGGCTTGTGAGGCTTCCTTTGTCCTCCTTGTTCCTTCTCATGGTTGGAAGGTTATGGTCTGTCTGAGTAATTTACCCTTGTGTTTCAGACCGTGAACTCACCACCCTATTTCTTGATTTGTGTATTTTCTACCCACAGAGCTCCGCTAAGGCAGATGTAGAAGCTACAGCATGTCTCTTTCACTGCCCTTGCCCGCTTTTATACCATTGTGGTTTGGGGCCATTTGCATTCTGCTCTGTTACCATAATCCCCGCAGATGTTCAGCCTTTATATTCGTGAATACCGTGTTTTCCATACATGCTTATATTTCAGAAATTCGCCGAGATTCCTAATTTGATCTCATTGATGTATTTTGTGGGGGACTGTGTGTCATTGTCAAGTCTTTGTTCCTCCACCTCCATCCTCGCATGAACTCTGCAGTGCTGTGTTTTGCTTCTCTGGACCTGGACTGGTAAAGTTTAGGATCTGGAGAAGTGTTTCTCAAAGGCTATTAGTAAGTAGTGGGATCTCTAAGAGATGGGAATAAGTGAGGGGTCCTTAGGTCATGGGAGATGTGTTCTTGAAAGAGACTGAGGCCTCCTGGCCTTTATCTTCCTACCCTCTCTCTCCTGATCCTAGCTTGCAATGTGAGCACTTTACTCTGGTAGTCTTCAGAACTGCCACATGGTACCTCCAACAGGGGCCTGAAATAGTGGATCTTCTCAGTCTCATACCAGAACCTTGAGCCAAATAAGTCTTAGGTTTTTGTAAATTAATTATCTCAGGCATTTTTGTGATAGTACTATGAAAGTGATCTACACAGGGAAAGCCTGTCAACTATTTTCATACTTGAAGACAAGAAGGCCGCCAATCAATTCTCAGGATGTACTTATTACCAACAATGATTTACTGTTACCACATCTTTTAACGTTAAGGGATAATAAAGTCCTAAGAACAGTCAGAGATCAGCTTCATTTTTTCTTTAGGATGTCTCCCAATTTTATGTTCTGACTATTCTTCATCAAAGTTCTACAATATATTAAGGTTACTTTTAATTCTGTCAATTCAGAAAAAAATTCTTCTATAGTATCTTTGAATATGTTTGCCTCTTTCTTGTTCCATTATTTTATTCAGGAGCAACTGGCATGCATATGTGAACTCATACTTTATAAGTATGGCTTTCTTACTGGTGACTTTCACTCTCTTTATTATCTCTCCCTTTATTTCATTTTAAAATTTCTTTATATTGCTATCTCTGTTTCCAAATAAACTCTATCTTACTGATGTTATTTTCCCTCTATAATTGTTATTTTCAATTGCTTTGCTTCTATGCTGGCTGATTGCTCGCAGCTTTACTTTGGGGGATATTTTCTTTTTGTTTGTTATTTCCTGAGATATATAACAGGTGTGAGCTGGAGCTGAAAGCCACTTTCCATTGGATCTGTCATCTTAGAATGTTACCAAGTACGCTCTGCCTCTAAAATTTGTTACCAAATATGTATCTCCCCAAGGTTTCAAGCATTACCAAACATGAAGTCAATGTGAGTCACAAAGATGGCCCCTGGACTGCAGACCCTCTGATCACAATTAGTGGCTATACATCTCGTGTGGTGATGAGGGGCAGGGCTGAGCTTGTTCTTTGTTCTCTTACATCTCACTTCCAAGACCTTTATGCAATGAGGACCTGGGCTGAAATAATAATACTAGCTATCCACACAGCCTGACCTTCATTCTTGCCTCTCTGTTCTACTGAATGGAAATAAGTTGAGATGTGGCGACCTCACTCTTCCAAGGTCTACCTACATCTCTGTTCCTTCTCTCATACATGATTGTGTAGTCATCTTTAAAGGATAGTGCTATTTTTTCCTATCAAGAGAACCTAGCGGCCTACTTGACTTCTATTATCTTCCAAAGGTCTGGTGTATAGCAGATATGAATTCTACCCTGTCATACTTAGTGTGACATCAGAGTCTGTGAAAAACAACTCCATCTCCAAGTGCCGATGGATTAACATGATACGAGCTCATTTATTACTATTGTATGAGCCTGTTGCAGTTGGTTCTGATCGTCAGGTGACTTAGCATATGCTGAATCAGAGGTCTGCAATTTTTGTTTTTCTTTCTTTTGTGTGTGTGTGTGTGTGTGCGTGCGTGCGTGTGTGTGTGTGCGTGTGTGTGATCTCTTAGATCCAACTAAAGAAAGGAAGAGGTAAAGAGGGGAGGAGAAAGAGAGGATGGAATGGGAAGAGAGGAGAAGAGAAAAGAGAGAGGAGTAGGGAGGAGAGGCCCAGAAGTGACACCCATCACATCTGTTCTCATCTGCCTATGGGAACCCTTCACAAGCCTCAACTGATTGGAAATGGAAGGCTGGGAAAGGTGGCTGGCTCCCAACTGAACAGCTGCTCCCTATCCATTTTCTACTATGAAAAGACTCAAATGACCACTAGTGAGGACTTCACCATCTCAGCCTCATTGCCATCTTCACCTTCCTTTATTGAAGATGGTACAGTCTTCATTACTTTTACCCCTTTTGTTGTGTTAAGTGGATTTAGGAGTAAGCATCTTTTTAACTCATAAGTATGTCTCTCAATCATCTTTGATTTTTTTTTTTCTCTAAACCAGAAATGTTACATCGGTGTTTTTCAGCACTCAGCAAGATGGCTGATAGCAGCTATTAAACCAAGGTTTCTTGGATGAAAGAATGAGTAAGTGAAAGCTGATTCCCAGCCCCCCCATGTGTCCCATTCTCAACTTATTCTTTTTAGTCGCTCTTTCTTTAGCTCAGGAGAGTGATAGCAGAAGCAGTCAGGGCTGCCTCCTTCTCTTTCCCACTTGCCCCTCCCGTCCTTCTTTGACATAAGCCTTTCATCCGGTCTCCTTGCACTGATGGACCCCACCCTAGAATGAAATCTGGCGGAGCCTGGCTCGAGGCTTAGCAGGGTTCCTGTTGCCAAACACGCTGAACAGTGTGCCTCCCTGCAACTTGGCCGTAAGATTTGATACGGGGAGAAAAAGAAAACCTCTGGTCTGTCTGGGTAAATATTTTACTGGTGAGGTGGCCAGGTGCTCTGCCGTTTCAGCTGGTGCTAAATGTCACAAGCATTACACAGGTCTGGGGTGTGGATCAAGTATGCATAAAGAAGTCTGCTTTGTCTGAACTCAATGGGTCACTATGTCAAAATCCCCTTTCCGGAGCCACTTATTTTTGTAGAGTGGACAATACCCATGAAAGAACATCCACAGAGTCAGATTAGAAGGGAAAAACTAGGAGCCTGACCCTGGAAACAGGTGGACTGTGTTGATCATATCTTATATTGCCGTTTGCCAGTCCTGTGACCTTTGGAAAATTGAGCAATTAGAGTTTCAATTTCTTCACCTATAATAATATCGAAATAACTATCCAATTTGTCTTGTTTTTAGCAAGCAGAATAAAAAAAATCTTGGTGCAAAATAGATATTTGGTATTTTACAACATGAATTCATCTAAACACCAAATGGACATAAAGCTTTCAGCCCCGAATCTAGTATATTCTGGGTGATCAGTGCAGGTTTGGTTATGTCAGTAACGACAGGCAAGCTTTGTTTGAATAAGAAAACTCCCAAAATCTTTTACCATGAGACAACAAAGGTTTGTTTCTCACTAATACTCCCTGTTGATAAAAGGGCAGCTGGGAACTCTGTTCTAGGTCATCCTCAGGCTGTTAGGACAGACACCACCACCTAGAATACTGTCAGTCAGTGTCCATTGCAAGGCAAAATACATTCTTCCACTCTGTGATTCTGGGTTTGGTCATATGACTTCCTCTGACCAGTGTGCTGCTAACAGACTTAAAGCAAGTAGAGACCTGAACATACATTTGCATGTTTCTATTAGGGGTCTTCTAACTCTATAGCAACTTGAGAGCTTGCCTGAGCAAGCCTGCTGAAGTGAAAGAGATACATGGAACAGAGCTGAGATTCCCCAACTGCCCAGTCATGGCCATCCCAAATCAGCCAGTTGGCTGTTCCCAGACATGTGAGTGAGACAAGTAAATACTGGAAGAGCCTCTCAGCCAACACCAACCACCTCTAGATTCATGAGCATCAAACACAGTTGTAGTAGAGGTTGTGTATTGTTATATAGAATAGATAACTAATACACTGTGTTTCAAGCTCCCCAGTATATGTGTGTGCGAGTGTGTGTGTGTGTGTGTGTGTGTGTCTACACCTCTTCTGAGTCCTCAGGGGAAAACATACATGTTAGATTTTACTGAAGACCCCAACAGTAGGCCTGAAGGGGGCTGACATAACAGAAACTTACAAATCTCCATTTATCTTGGACTCTTGTCTTTGTTTCTTAGGCCAATAGGTTCTGCACAGCTTCCCCTTCTCATTTACCTTACACACTACATAATTCTGCCAGGTACTATCTACCATTGCTCTTTATCGTAAAGTTTCTCAGCCTTTTTTTTTTTTTTTATAAATTAATCCACTTGTCCCAGATAGTCAGTGTCTACAGACTTGGAAAGCCCCTCAATTATGGGATCTACACTCAATAGTAAATATTTATCCTTTGTGTACTTGAGGAAGATCTGGAACATTAGACTTCTGCAAATACTCACTGAGATCCCATGAGAAAGTGGATAATGTGTTTCGGGATGGCAAGGTGACAAGTTGTCTCTATTTTTATTTACACAATGTCCTGAGGCCTGGACAGGTCATCAAGGCCCAAGGTCAGAAAGCTTATGAGAGGTCAACTGTCGACAAGCATCTGGAAGTCTTAATCTTCACTGGATCAGACACCCAGCCTTGGCACTAGCCACTCTTGAAACTTGGCCTGGGTTTATACAAAGCTTGGCCCAGCATCTTCAGTGGCTTCATTGAGCTTGGCAGGACACATTGACAGAGTTGGGCCAGACAGGCTGCAAGACAACACCCATAACTGTTCCACAGGCAGTGGTGCCCTGACCACAGACCACTCGCCTGAGGGGCTTTACCTGGTGGAGAGCAGGGTGTGGGTTTGTTTCTGAGTTATGCAAACTGAAGTTGGTTGTGACAACATAGGGCTCCACACAGCCTGCTAGACTCCCTTGAGCTAATGCTTGCTGGGCTCTATTCAGAACTGCAATTGCCAATGGGTAGAGAGGTTTCGTATCCACCCCTGCTCTTTTAATTCCCTCTGTATAGGAGCGTCCTACCGTGGGGACAGCAGAGCTTCAGAGACGGGTGGTGGTGCCAAGGGGAAAGGCTGGGGAAAAACAGCTTTGATAGAGTTTAGGGTAGTTTGTGTGTGCATGTGCACATGTGTAAGTCTGCGTGTTGAGGAGTTGTGGGTGTTGTGCCATGTAGCCCTGCTGTGTGATTTTGAATAAGTCGCATCCTCTCTTGGGATTCTATTTCATCTTCAAAGGATTTACAGAGAAAAAAAATATGAAGCACATTTGAAGGAAGTAGGATTTTTGTTCCGGAGAAGAACAGAGGGCCAGTCTACCTTTCACTTCAGTTCTAAGATTTTAAGCACCTTGAGGAAGAGTCAAGACTATACTGCCCAGCATAGAATTCTTTTTTACTCTAACAAATGGAAGAGACCTTCAGGGTCATTTTCCCTACCATCCTCTCAGTTCCAGAAAGGGACTAGAGAAGAGAAGGTACTTCTCAGTTACACAGAGTGAATTTCAGACCAAGAACATGGATTCTCTGATCCACAGAATAAAGCTCTTTCCAGCACAAATGATATTTTCCACCTATAAAGTAAATACATTTTTTAAGCTCTGACACTTTTGGATGTTTTATCTTTTACAATAGAATTTGTTCTTTCCTTCTTCAAGCAACTTTTAAGGTTAACTCAGGGATTGACTATGGAACTTAGAGTCTTAGGTTCATGAGAAATCTGTGAAATTCCAAAGGCATAAATATCCTTTGGAAAGCCTAGAGATTCCTTTCAGCCCAAGCCTTGGACCAACAGTATCCCACTGGAATGGAGATGGCCTCCTACATAGTTGGTACCAATTTCAGCTCGAGGATGGAATATCTGAGTTGACATGATCCACCCCATTATGAAAAGGGAGAGTTATGACCCTCCCTACTGGTGACTAACACGTTAATGAGAAAAGTCTGCCTGGAACCCCAAAACCCAACAAGAACAATGAAACTTAAGACAATTCTTCAAACAGCCAGAAGGCAAATGGGAAACTTAGAGTATGGAATAAGGACTTGGAATAGAACCATGGAAACAGCCATTGTCCCATTGATAGACACTTGGTGAGTACCTACCAGGTGTCAATTCATGTGCCTAGTACTTGTGAGTTACAGGGAGGAAAGCATGGCAAGCTGGCCCTCTGAGGACTCATAATTTCAAGAGATTAGGCAAATATCCCATGGATAATACTCTGGAACATTAAGCGAAAAGAAGTCCCACATAATATTGTTGAGCAGCTTAGTCCAGAAACTCTTTTGAGCTTCACTCCAGCAGCCTTGCAAGCATCAACTATCTGTATGTCTCAAAGACATGAGCACATCTTCAAAATGGAGCTCATGGTCTTTCACCCCAAATATCTATGATTCAGTTATTTTAACTGATACCATCATTTACTCAATTGTTCATTCCATCAGTCAAGGCAGGTCCTTGATAAGCACCTGCCAGCTAACCACTGAATTTTGTAAAATTTAAATTCATTTCACACATTTCTCACTCTGTTCCTCTTCATTATGGCTTCCCCAAACAAGTCAACATCTTCTATTGCTTCAGAAGATTCAGGTATGACCTTGATTGGTGCTTTCAATCCATTCTCTATGGAGTAATAAGTCTGTTTTTTTTAAATACACATCTGATTCGACCATACTTCTGTTTAAAACATCCCAGTTAGAATTTGTGATTCCACTGTGAATGACAAACTGTCGTGGGACACCCTTCACCCCATACTTTGCAGTAGCATACAAACGGAAAGCAAAGCAAACCATGTTGTTAGAACATAGGCAACAGAGCACAAGACTGTGACTTCTGCACTTATCTTAACAAAAGGCTGCGAAGGGATAGAACTGTGTTTTCTGAAAGTGAGAAAACAAAGACCTATGACTGTGTCAGTTCACTACTTGGAAATAGCTTCCAGGCTGTAGAATACAGGAAGGAGGAAACAAAAGGAAGGTAACAAGGCAGCTAGGCAGCCTTATTGGACTAAGATGATGGAGACTTACATTGAGTCATCAGAACAGCTAGAGTTTCTGAGCAGAGTACTGGAGAGGAGGAGCTGCAAAGAAGGGAACAAAACGGATAAAGAGAAGGGAAGAGAGAGGAAAAGACACTACTAATATTTTCAGAGATGTCCCCTTCCTCTGAATACAGATTTGAGCACACACAAAATGAAATTCCATGACTCCAAAGGAGGAAATAATTCTTTGGAGAGAAGTAGGTCAAAGCAATGCCCAGGATCAATATAAGAATAAGAATAGCCAGGCAGTGGTGGTGCATGCCCTTAATCCCAGCACTCGGAAGGGAGATGTAGGGGATCTCTGTAGTTTGAGGCTAGCCTGGTCTACAAGAGCTAGTTCTAGGAAAACTAGGGCTGTTATACACAAAAATTCTGTCTTACAAAACCAAAAAGAAGAAGAAGAAGAAGAAGAAGAAGAAGAAGAAGAAGAAGAAGAAGAAGAGAATAATCTTGAGTCCAATAGCCAGAATGGAGAAATCTTATAATTTCTAGGAATTAGGTAGCATCTTCAAAGGTGACACCTTAGTAATAATAATATATTACTTCTAAAATAAAGTCTGCTTTAAACATGTCATAACAAAGTTTAAAAGAAGTCTTCTAAAAGATAAAAGTAATACAAAATTGTATAATTGATCATCAGAATAAAATTCAGTGCTCTTGAAATAAAACAAATCTACCATTCATCAACATAAAAATCATATTATCCAGTATCCAACCATCTGTGGTGATTTGAATAAGAATGGTCCCCATAGATTCATATTTGAATGCTTGATCATCAGGGAGTAGCACTATTTGAAAGGATTAGGATGTGTGGTCTTGTTGGATGAATTATGTCACTGGCAGTGGGCTTTGAGGTTTCAAGGACCCAATTCAGGCCTGTAGACTCTCTCTTTTCCTCCTGCCTGTAGATCCAAATGTAGATTTCTTAGCTTCTTCTCCAGCACCATACCTTCCTGCATGCTA
>NC_022024.1:36873848-36874940 GCF_000317375.1 Microtus ochrogaster
GTGTGTGTGGAGGTTGAAGTTGACATTAGGGGAAAAGAATAATATCTGTAATGAAAATTACCACCAGATTCTACACTGTAGAACAAAAGGCTATTGAACTTAAAACTTTAGCTTGGGAATCTAATATCAAGTAATAGGAAAATGAAATAAAACAGGGTTGCCATGAGATGTGGTGATGAACCAACCTGACTCCGTCTTAAGATCAGACGCCATCTTGTTACAATGTTAAAATAAGTTCATTCTTGTTTCCTGTACAACTTGAGTTTGAGCATGTCTTGACCCATTTTCTGGAATTTGACATGTTCCACAATCTATATCCTGATCTCCACCTTGATAAGAGAAATGTTCTGCTAAATAATTTTGAGATGTTCTATTAAGTTCCTATATAACCAAAATCCCTCTGGAAATCCTCCAACCCCTGAAAAGACCCCTTGTCTTGCAGTTCTTGTGCTATATAAATTTCACTTTCTCCCAAGTTCGATGCTGTTCTTTCAAACCCCACTTTAGGAAGACATCCCTGTCTGACTGAAAATAAAGCTTGCTTACTTCAACTAAAAGAATTTGGGTAATGGTCCTTACTCTCATTTGGCAGAATTAACAGCAAAATAAGAGGAAGCAGCCTAATATATATGAAACTGGAATACCAGAAGAAGAGGAGATTGGACAGAAAAGTTGTTGAAAATAATTAATTGAATTTTTTTTCTTAAAATGAGGTAGAAAACTGAAGTCCCCAAAGCTCGGTGAACGTCAAACAAACAATGACAATCATCAACAACTAAAACAAAAAAGGAAATCATGCTAAGGAACTTACTATCAATTTTTCAGAAAGAAAAAAAAATGACAAAAAGGAAAATTTAAAAGCAGCCAGAGGAAGCAACTGTGCCTGGAGTGGAGAAGAACAGAAACAAGACCAGGGGCAGACTTTTGGCTGGAAATCATGCAGGTGAGAACACACTATATTTTAAGAGCTGAGGCTGAGAATGGTCAAATTAGAATTCTGTGCTCAGCACTAATCCTTTAAAAAAATTTTAGGGTTTAATCCCAGCACTCGGGAGGCAGAGGCAGGCGGATCTCTGTGAGTTCGAGACCAGC
>NC_022024.1:36875040-36875569 GCF_000317375.1 Microtus ochrogaster
AACTCATTTGTCACCATGTATGTATTGGGTGTTAAAGTGTATCTTCAGGAAGAAAGAATTGGAATAAAGACAGACTGAATAAATAGCAGGGCAGTGGTAAGCAGAGGGAGCAAGAAACAGCAGCCAATCTGTTTTCACCAAGCTGCTTAGGAGCCCTTGAACCAAGGCTCATTTGGGTCCCTGACTGGCCACTCCCCTTTGAGCTTCACTGTTCCAGGAGAGTCCTACATCTGCTGCCAGACCTGATCCCCCTTCTGTCTGCTTCCAGATCTCTCACTTCAACTCTGCTGACCTGTCCTCTTCTTCCCTAGCCACCGTCCTTCCCAAGACAGCTGGTATCTCTTGCATACTCAGAATTTTATTCCTTCTAGTTGTCTTCCCTGTACTGTGTCCTGCTCCATATCAACCACCCAGAATGGAGGCTAGCTCGCCTTTAAAGATGAGGACTACTGAGAACTCAAGAACAATGGCAATGGGTTTTTGATCCTACTGCACATACTGGCTTTGGGGGAGCCTAGGCAGTTTGGGA
>NC_022024.1:36875735-36883703 GCF_000317375.1 Microtus ochrogaster
TAAATAAAATAAAGATGATCTTACTCTGCAGCCTAGTATTATTTATGCTCTATTTAGTTCGTACTTTAAAAAAATTTTTGCATGGGCACCTATTTCATCATTGTAATGATAATTATGATGTTGTTGATATCAATAAAAACCTATGATGAGTAATGATTGCTAAACAAATACATAAGTGTCCCCAGTATATTTCAAACAGCACAAGTTTTGGTGAACTGTGATATGGGCATGTTCCTGGTCTCCTTGGAAGCGGCTGACCAGGGACTCATGTTCGTGTAAGTTGGGAAAACCCAGGCCATATGTGAGAAGCCTTAGTCATCACATTCATCCATGACCTCAACTAGGAACCACCACTGATTCTGAGAAGCGTGGGCTTCAGCATTTCTTTTCCCGAATACTCTTTCTCAGAAGCTCTGAAGCATTCCCTGACCCTCATCAACCACGCTGCCAATCCTCAACCTCACTCAGGACCACTGTGGCGTGAAGAGGTCCAGCCAGAGGGTACTAGAGTTTACTTTTTGGCTATCCCCTTACGGATCCATGTCCTCTGAGACCTGGTGCCACTTCCTGTGATGTCTGCCTCTCGGGGCTTCTGAGAGGAAATTTAGCATGAAGTGGTCACACGTCCCTTTCTCTGCTGTTCCGATGACTTCTATGTATCAGTAGATTGGCCTGTTATCTCCTGATGATCTTTGGGAAAGTGTCCTTTCCCCATCTACATGAGTATGTGTCTGCCTGCGTGTGGACTCACTTGTGTGAGCGGGTGCACATGCATAGGTGAATATGTGCTGCATGTGTAGAGGCCTGAGGGTTGACATCAACTGTCTTCCTCAGCCACATTCTACTCTTGCTGAGCATGGAACTCACCAATTCCAACCAGCCACCTTGCTCTGGGGATCCCATCTCTGACTCGCAAACACAGGAATTTCAGGTGGCTGCCACATTTCCTTGGATTTTCTGTAAGTTTTTAGAAATCCAAAGCCTGTGGGTAAGTGTTTTATCCCCTGTGCCATCTCCCCATCTCAAAGGACTGGCCACTGCAGGCTGGTGTAAGAGAAGGCCTGTAGAAATGATGCCTCAGTTCTGCCAGTGCCCCTGTGTTGGTTCCTTTAACCTTCCCAAGTCTCTGTGTCCTTATATTTTAAATGAGCATAGTTGTGCCTAATTTTTTTAGCACCAGTGTGAAAATCAGGAGCAAATATGAAAAAATATTTTGTAACCTGCTCGTGATCTGGTGAAATGAGAAACTCAGGCTTGAAGTCACTATGTGATGTCTTTCACCTTCCTGTCTAGGGTATTGCAGCTAGTATCCACATCTGTAAACTGGATTACAACTACATTATATAATTGTTAATGTGTCTAATAACAAAAGGATGCTGGCTATCACCTGTGAAGTGTGTAATCTGCAGCAGGCAATGCTGGACCCAGCAAGAGGTTGGGTGAAATGGTCGATACGGATGATAAAGAATATTTCTCACTAGTGCCGTTGGGATATGTTGGCGAGTGTGTGTGTGTGTGTGTGTGTGTGTGTGTGTGTGTGGTTAATAAAAAGCAGCCTGGATAGCAGTCAAATGTAGAATGATCTTAAACGATCTACAGACAATGCTGTCCTTCTTTCCTATGGCTACTTCAGGCAGCCTTTCCTCTCCACCCCAGTGCTGGTGGAAGGCGTTGTAGTGAGCATGAGACAATTCTCCACAGCTTGTGACTAAATAGGGATGCGGAGGTACACTCGATGGGATGTTCCGAGAGGGATACAGTCCCCAAAATATCCTCTTTACCTAATGGTCTCTGGTACAGCACTGAGGAGCAGGAATCTCCCTGGGTCCTTTGGCAATCATGACTGGTAGTGGGTTGGGAAATGTGATGTCCTGACTTTTTTTTTTTTTTTTGGTAGTAACTTGTCTGAGCCGGAAACTCTGGGTCCGCTGTGGCCTTCTCATGCTGCACCCCTCTCTCATCCTCACTTCTTTCAAGAGAAGAACTCCTAAAGTCTGGTGTGTTGGTGCATGCTATGATCCCAGCACCACTGAGGCAGAAAGATTACCATGAGTTCAAGACCAACTTGGGCTACATAGTCAGACCTCATTTCAAAAACAACCTCCGCCCCCCCCCCACAATAAATAACAAATATAAAGAAAGGCATCAAGTCCTCTCTACAGCGCAGGGCACACCTTAGAAACAAGAGGAATGTGTTGTGCTGGTGGGGAACTCTGGTGTCTGCCACTCAGGTGGCGTTTGAGCCAGTCATTTCTGGGTGTGCACAACTGCCAAGGGTGACTCCATGATGAAGGAATTTTACTGCATGTTCTTTGGCCCGAATCGAATTTCTTGGGAAATGGTGCATGAACATTGCATCAGGAGGAAAGTGCCCCCAGGCTCAGTCAGGCAACGACAGGACATGGAGCCAGCTCCTGATTAGTGGCAACATGCTTTGGTTAGGAGCATAGAAGAGCTGATGCCCTGAAGCAACAGAGCTCTGACCTCCTGGAAATGTCCCAGCTGTGGCTTCATGCTGCACCCTAGAGAGAAGCCTCTTGTAGGACCTTCCAAGATGAAAGACATAGCATTTTCTGGATAACTAGGGCTCTCATTCTCTTCCCTTGCCTTCATTCCAGTGATTCGGGGTTACTGTGGGAATTCCACAGAATGGCTTGAGGAGAACCGAGCAATGACTGGAGGATGAGAAGCAACCGTTCCACCATTTGAATCTGGAACCAAGCCTCAACATTACTTTTCCATAAATACAATGTAAATGGAATCAGTCATCTTTTTTTGGTTTGCTTTTAGAAGAACACAACCCCAGCGGATCTTTTGGAGCCTGAATCCAAACCTCTACATGTTCTAAAATTAATGAACCAGAACAGAAGTAGAAAAAAAAAACCCTTTTTGAATGAAAACACTATTTTATCTGGCTTGTTGGACCAGGATTTGTTTTCTGTCTCTTTAAAAACGGGAAACCATCCAAATGGGAAAATACCACTCAACACACAAAACACTAGTAAAAACATAAGTTCAAAGATGGATGTCACCTGTAGCTCCTACAGTGGGATATTCCTAACTTTTTCTATAAATAATAATTTCATTTTTGTTTAATATAAGTATTCTATGGGACTATTTAATTACCTGTTTTTAGGACTATCTAATAGAAGAGTTCTATGTCAATATCCAGAAAGCTGTCTTGTCCTTTTTAATGAGTCTTAGTAATGACCAACATTTTATTGGTTAAGGATAGTTTATCTTGATAATTATCTATTGATGGTTATTCAGGTTCCCTCCATAATTTTACTTTGCCAAATAATGTTACTGTGAATATTTGAATTGGCGAGTTTGCTTTAGACTTGAAGTGTCTCTGAAACAAAGAGGATACTTATCTATCCTCTTCCGTGGAAAGTCATAATTTTATTTCTTGTCATTGGTGATAAAAATGCTATCTCTCCACACCCTGGTGTGCTAGCTTGCCAGCACCGTAAACAAAACTCCTAACACAGGCTACTTAAGGAAGAAAAAGAGGGTTATTCAGGTCATAATTTTGGGGGTTTGGGGTGGGGCATGGCAGTGTCACCGACTGAGTTCTGGTGAGGACCTTGGGACTAATGGTGAAGGGGCGGAGAAAGAGTGAGAGCAGGTGGCCATGCCTGCAGCCTGGAAGCAGAGCAGAAAGAAGACCAGAATTCCCTCGTCATAGCAGCTCTGCTACAAGACTACCAAGAGGTTTCCCGAGAACCATCTGCCATGCCAGGAGCATATTACCAGTGACTACCAGCCCCCCCACTAGACTCACCTGCCCATATCCCTACCTGTGGAGACCACATCTGCCATCCCTGAACCTCTGAGTGGGCACAAACCACAGCACCTGACTCAAAGTAACCTGTTAGAGTCAGTTACTCTAATGGTCCTTCCACATCTCCAAAGAGAAAGACCCCACCCACAGTACATAGGGGAACCAACTGTCCCACTTGGATAAGTTTAGAGAAGGGGTCCTCAGACATGACAGCTTTAGTTTTAAAACAAGGAAAGTCCTGAGTAGGGTGGGACAAACTGGTCACCATGGCCAGTCCATGACTACACACGGCTGTGCACACAGGATCTCTGTGACTGCTGCACAGGCTCCATGCTGTCTGACACCTGGCCTGAGGTGGCTAGATTGGAGCCCGTTACGTTCCTTCCTTTGAGAATTTGCTTTGAGAATAAAGAAATTGTTTCTTGGCAGCAGGAACTAGATTTGAAATTTCGGCAACCATAGGGTGATGTAGAAGATTTAGTTAGTCAAGCACCCGCTACAGAGATGGGGAGAAGAAAGGGAGAAAAAAAAAAAAGAGGGGAGCTGGTTGTTAAAGGGAGCAGGAACTTGAAATAACTGACTTCTCCATGCAGAAGCAAGACTCTTCAACATCCCTACTCATCCTACCTGTGGCCCTCCCTCTCCATCCCACACTCTCCCTGTTTCCCTTGTTCTTGTGTGCACAGGTGCACAGAGGACCAAGTTCAACATCAGATATGAACGACGTGTCACATTGCAGCTTCCACGACGAGATTTTAAATTTTTTCCCTTTTTAAAAAAATTCCTTTTCTCTCTTAAATTTATTGGGGGGGAGGAACAGGGGTGGAGGACAGGTGGGAAGGGATGGGGAAATGAGTGGGATCAAGATACAAGATGTTAAATACATATAGAATAAATTTTAAAAATAAGTCTTCTTTGACTTCACTAGAGCAGAGTCTGAATTGAGTGCAGAACCCTCTGATTCTTTTCCAGCTGGCAATTTTTTTTCTCCTGGGATCCCACATCTCCTCCTGAATGCTGGGCGTACAGATGGGCTGCAACACTCGCCCAAAGTATATGTCAAATTCAAGCTCTGGCTCCTGCTTTTTGCATGACAAACTCTTTAACCACTGTGTTACCTCTCCATCCATCTTTTTTTTTTTTTAAGACATGAAGCTACTCTGTAGCCCAGGCTTGCCTCAGAGTCTCCTACTTCTGGCCTTTATAGTGCTGGGATTACAGGTGTGAGGCCACACGCAGACCTAAGGCCTTTCCTGCTCTCTTTCTCTGGATTGCTGTGTGGCTCTTCACAGTAACTACTGATAACCCCCCTCCCTCCTGCTGTCATTTGAAGGAATCTCAGTTCTTAGTCAGCCTGTTCCATCCTCCAGTGTGTCATGCCAGGCACTGTTGCTCCTGCCAACGGATCAGTCCACAGATCAGAGCTCTCATGATCTGGCTAGCCTGACTGGTCCAGATGGGCTTCCTGTCTGATTTTGTTGGTGGTTGCATGTATTGAACACTGCCAAGCTGAACACTGTCTTAGAGTCTCTGGCTTTCAGGAGTCTGTCTATCTCGGGCCAGGAGCAGGTGAAAAGGGGATCCTCTCATGGAGTGTCTGCTACACTCTCTTCATGAGTTCAGCTTGGCAACATGCCTTTCCTTGCCCTTCTGGCTTTTTAATGCTAGTCTGATAACCTCATCCAGATGTCTTGAGTGGGTAGGATTTCATCTCCACAAGGCACTGGTCCAGGACTTTTTCCTCTGCCAGGGACTTACTGTCATTCCCCTCCACCCCCCCCCCCAACAGGGGGATTCTCAACATTAGGTTTTGGCAGCAACCCAGAGAGATCTACCTTATCATTTTCATATCATGTAACTGATTCTTTGCTCACATAGTTTCCACCTCTTCCCCACCCTCCTGCTCATCTATATTCATAGCCTCACACTGATTTGTTTCCACTCTAGACTTACTGTTATTTAAATGTAAGATGCTACTACGCCTCATGTGTTTGAACTCTTAGTCTGATGATGCTGTTTTTGGAGACTATAGAACGTTTTGGACTTGGGTCCTAACTGGTAGATGATGCACGCAGTAGGGTCTAAAATAGAGGGTGATACCCAGTCCCTCTAACCCTGGGTCCTTGCTTCCTGATCCACTGAGATGTAGCAGGCCATATCATAAGTTCCTGCCACCATGGCTGGTGCCCTAGCTGCCATCATGACTTCTCCATTGCACACCTTTGAGTCAGCAAACCATTATTCTTTTGCTTCTTGTCAAATGTTTAGTCACCATGATAAGAAAACTAGGGCAGGCTGGACCTTATCGTTGTCATATCACGTAACTGTTTCTGAGTGCTTCTTTCCCCTGCTAGACGTTGGTGTGCCTGCTTACTCTGCCTCTGCTGTCAGAGGACAGTGTCTCTCAGCTGAGTTCTTCAAGTCTGGACTATCGTTTGCATCTGAGATTTCTTTTGGAGGCTTGGCTGACAGCTGATGGGCTGACTGAGAAGTGATCCTGAAGGCTCATTTGGTCGACTCACTGATGAAGTCGTCATCAATGGATTGATGTTTTCCTATAGAGTAATAATCTGATGTCATGTTTGAGATGGTAGAAATGTAAGGTGGCAGGGCCTAGTTGGAGGAACAGGCTTTGAGGGGCTATATCTTGTCATGGGTTCTTTTCCCCATCTGTCTCTCTACTTCCTGGATCCCTTGAGGTGAGCAGTTTTGCTTTGTTTCATATTTTCTTCTAAAACTTTGCCTACATCTCAGGCCCAAAGCAATGGAGCCAAGCAACCCTGGGCTGAAACTTCTGATACTGTAATCCAAAGCAAACCTTTCATTCCCTAGGTCATTTGCTTCAACAGTGAAAACCTATCAGTGAACTAATGATAGGGAAGACCCTTGATGCAGCGTAGGGGGCTTGGAGTCTTTCCATGGTTTTCCTGGGCTCACTATTGAGCTCAGCAGCTTACAAGATCACTGATTTGTGCTCCAGTTGTCCTGGGAAATATGACTTCCTGCAGGGCTTGACCTCTGTCGATCTTCTCAGTGTTGTTTTTTTCCTTTTGCTCCTTGAACTCATCTTCAACCCCACCAGGCTTCCCAGCATCCCTGAGTTAAGCCATCTCTGGGTCTTCATTCATGTTGGCCACTGTGCCTTTAATGTGCTTCCTTTTGTTTTGTCTGCAGCCAAGTGAAATCTCTGATGTGATTTTAAAGTACCTCCCAGGCTGGACTCGTATCATTCTTCCCTGTTCCTCCTTTGACACACATCTTCTAAGTGGCTCTTTATTTGTTTGCTTGGTTGCTCTTGCAACCAAGACACTTCCTCCCCTTGAAATCATTTTAATTCTCACTATCTTCAAAGATAACATCTTGGTCTATCTCTATACCCAGAAACCTAGTAATAGAGCCTAGGTGTACATTGCTGCAGCTGCTTTGTGCACGAATGTGGAGGATTGAACTTGGGTCTTCATGCTTGTGTAGTAAGATCTTTACCTACTGAGCCATTTCCCTGTCCCCTCCAGTGCCAGGTTACATTTAAGTATTACCTAGGCTCTATTACTAGGTTATTTTGACCCTCACTACTCATTCTAAAATATTCCATTAGACATATTTTAGGGAGCACCAAAATTAGGCACCAACACCAAATGAAATCATACCAGAGAGGAGAAGATGCTGATAGATCATCACTGTGGAGGTGATCTTCCTAGGCCCCGGCTGTTTGTCACTGGAGCAGAGGCACCTCCAGATAAGCACAAGGGACACAGAGGGAATGGTCTGACCTGGCTCCACACGTGACTCGGGACAACGTTCTTCCAATGCAGAACATCTTTCCTTGATTTCAGTTGAAATCGTCTCCTTAAGACAACAAGGTCTGCGGATCTTTGTGTTTATTGAAAACAGCATTGCAGAACAGCTAAGGGACCCTGAAGAGACCGCTTCCCTCTGGATCTGTCTCCCTACCTGTAAAAATGAGAATTTGTCTGGATGATCTCTAAGGACTCCTTTGTGTGTCAATGGTTCTTCATTTTGGCTGGGGATAGAATTGCCTTGGGGAAATGAAGGGGGGGGGGATCAGAGATTGGCATGTTTAAAGGTGCTTAAGAGGTTCAAAAATATGGTATATCCAGGGCTCTCAGTGTATGGAATATATATATTCATGAGAGAGAGAGGGAGAGGAGAGAGAGAGAGAGAGA